>NC_132852.1:58142950-58444995 GCF_048164855.1 Canis lupus baileyi
TGAGCCTCTACTTTAGGCTCAGAGATGGAGTTCCCCATCCGGCTCCCTGCAGGGAGCCTGCTTCTCCCTCTGCCTGTGTCTCTGCCTCTCTCTGTGTGTCTCTCATGAATAAATAAATAAAATCTTAAAAAAAAAAAAAAAAAAAAGATCTCCCTGTAGAGTGATTGCTAGAATTTGCATATTTACCAACGTGTGTATGGATTTCCCCTATCATCATCTAAGAAAAAAAAAATCATAATAATTGAAAGATTTAAAAATAACATTTTAAATAATTTTAATAAGTTTTGCATAACCAGACTGCTGCTTACATTAACTTAAATATTCCCCAAGTCTTTTCTCTTCAAATTCCTTTCATTTCAAATGAGTTTATGCCAGTGATTTGCGTTATTTTGTTCTGATTACCTTTATATGATTTGAACTAGATCTTAAAAGAGTCCAATATAATACTTATTTATTAACTTTATGATCCTCAGAAAAGCCAAAAATAATTGTTCTGGACATTAGGGAGAATAAAAAATATTTTTCCTCCGTTACCTAAGAAATTCTGTTTTTAAAAATCAGATTTTAAGTGATTTTCTCTAAAGTCATCAGTAGGTTTCTGTATTCACTTTTCCAGTTGGATGAGAGTTCTCATCTAACTAACATTGTAAGTTTTAATTTATTCTTTTTACTTTAATTCACAAATATAAATCAAAATTTTGGCTTTAGTGGGAGCTTTAAAAAATTCAATGTGCAATACAGGATACATTTGTATCCTTGACACTTGTTAAAAAATGATAGAATGTTGAAAGCAGAGTCACCAGGGAATGGCTCATAAATTTGTTTAGACATGCCTTTTTAATTTGCAAATAATATCGCTGTGTTTTTGCTGTGGCATCATATTTTATAATGTTGGAATTTTAATACCTTCTTTTGTGTTCCCCAAAGAAATCTATGTTGGGTTTTGTAGAATTTCCCCTAGAACACTGTTTCACAAGATGTGTGATGTTAGTATGTGCTATGAACACATACATACACACATTTTCACAATAAAACCCTCTGGACAAACATTGTGTTCTGGGATCTTCCCTGGGGGAATCAGAGAGACCCTCTTGGCCATGCAATGGATCTTTGAGTCCAGCAGAACACATTTTCACTTTAGGAAATGCTTTTCAAAATGTAACCAGTCTACCTATCATGTATTTTAAACAGAGTTTGTTTAATACACTTAGAAGTACAGGTATGTCCCAAGAGTTCAGTATCTTTGTAAAAATACTGTGTTTACAGGCTCTTTGGTTATAGTGTGACAGATGATGGATTTTTGTAGAATTAATTGGAAAAGGGAGTTTTCAGATTTGGGGCATTTGAAGTGAGCAGTTTTTAGTTAATTATTTTTAGGAAGCTGCTAGATTGCTGTGTTTGTAGCAAATATCTTAAAATGTGCCACTGAAGGGTGCCTGGGTGGTTCAATCTGTTAAGCATCCAAGTCTTGGTTTCAGATTAGGTCATGATCTCACAGTTGTGGGATCGAGCCTCACATCAAGCCCAGCATCGACCTCCACGCTCAGCATGGAGTGTACTTGAAGATTTTCAATCCCTCTGCTCCTCCTCTCTCAAGTAAATACATAAATCTTTTAAAAAAATGTGCCACTGAGAAAATAATGGGGTAGAATGAACAGTGCTATTCCAGTAACCACTGCTACTATCTTTGAAATGGGCCTGGGTTATTAATTCTCTAACATTCTCTTTCATCACACTATTAATAGCCGATTGTGTAAAAGAGTAGGACATTGTGAAAAATCAATTCAGAGATTTATAATATTTTTAATACATTCTTTATAATTTTCCTTTACATGAAATATTGAAACCCATGCTATTTGGTACTTGTCCTATAAAGTTTAGGACATATGGAGTGGGAAAACCACATCTGTACTAACAAAGAAAGATAATTAAATAAATATTTACTTTGAGAAGATGTACAGAATAAATATATCTTTGTAGATTTCTTGGTGCAGAATTAGAGAAAGTAGGTTTCCCTTCTGCCTTGGGGGAGATCTAGGACCGCCTCCTCTCTTTACTTAATTGTCCCAGTTACCTCACTTCTGTCTTGAGAAACTTGGACTCTTGGACTAGATCGTCTCCCAGTACCTGACCTTGTAGCCAGGATTGATCAGAATGCCTTGGTTTTTGTCTTAATGGAACACTGCAGATTCTTACTGGTCCACACTTGTTCTTCTGTGCATGGACAGACTTTCTATTAAATAATATTAAAAATAACCAGGATATCTGGGAAGAACTACTTCTCCAAGTTTTTATAAGTTGAATATTTATTTCCAAGCCATTCGAGAATATATGCCAATTTTATGTTTTGGAGATTAAATGTTTAATTACCCTTTTGATATTTGCTAATTTTATTCCAAGAGAGGCCTTAATATTCTTCACCTCTCTGCCAAGAAGGTGGAGAATTTATGTGAATGATTTGTACCAAATCTGACGTATTCACGTTAAAATAGAATTCTTCACACAATCTCAAGGCATTTCTCTAACATAGTACTGCACACATGTTCAACTCTCAAAGAATATTTTCCAAAGGAATGAATAAAATATTGAATCATATTTATTGAACATATTATTCTGCTTCTTTTAAACTTAAAATGCTCATTGCCTCTACGTTGGGATGACTTGTTAAACCAAGAGTGAGTATTCAATAACAATTTTCAGTTTCCAAAAAAATTATCTCACAAGTTATTTAATCACTGATGTAGCCACCTTCAGATCCACATGATGATAGGTAATAAATAACAATAGCAAACATTGTTATCATCGTTGTAAATTAACATATTATCAGTTTTTTAGAATATACATGCACAGCAGTTGGGAAGTGGCCCCCGGGTATCGATATTCTCCCAATGCTTTCAAAATTGGGGGACATCATCAGGATAATGATATCGAACTAATAAAGCATGCCCCTCTTATCTCAGGATCTTCCTTTCAGGGTGAGACTTCCAATTTGAACTCTTGCATCCAATGGATAGCAGGTGCCTTTGGGCAACAGAACACATTCTATCAGTCCTTATTATCTTGTGTGTGGCTCATAAGGAATACATTCTGTGTGCTGGTTGTAGCAGTATAAACAAAAAGAAAAAACAAAGGCCAGGAGTGAGCAGGGTGTGTCCAGGAGTCACTGTTTGGGACACTCACATCAGCGGATCATCTAAAGGATGCTCCCCAGTGAGGGGCTCTGTACAGGATCTATGCATTCAACCAGGTCTGGACAAAAGCAATCACACATATGACAAATATGCTTCGAATCCTATGATTACATTTCCTCTCTACCAGATTAGTGGCTCTCCATCATTCTTCAGTATCTATAGTAGCCCCCCTTTATCTGTGGGGGTTAAATTCCAAGACTGCCAATGGATGCCGGAAACAGTGAATAGTGTGTGTGTGTAACATATATAATCCTTTTTTCCCATTCAGACATACCTGTAATAAAATTTAATTTATAAATTAGGTGTAGTAAGAGATTAACAGCAATAACTAATGATAAAACAGAACACCTATAACAACGTACTGTAATAAAACTCATGTGGATGTGGTCTCTTTCTTCCCAAAGAGCTTCTTACATTGTCCTCACCCTTCTTCTTCTTGTGATGATGGGAGATGATAAAATGCCTGGGTGATGAGATGAAGTGAGGTGAATGACGTAGGCATTGAGACTTAGTGTTAGGCTAGTAATGACCTTCTAGTGACATGTCAGAAAGAAGACATCTACTTCCAGTCAATGGTTGACCTTAGGTGACTAAAACCACGCAAAGGGAAACCGTGTCCTGGGAGGACTCCTGAATTCTTCCATGAATAGAGAAAGTTCTGTGGGCTTTGCCTATTTGCTTCCTTCCCCTTATTTCATTCATGAAGAGGTGGGAGTGGGGAGGGGGAAACAGGCCAAATCATTTCCAAAGCCACTGAGAGGATTTAATTTAGTAAAGGCTCTATTAGCAACCTGGTTAGGTCATACTTATTAGAATGAATTAGACCCTTGTCTTAATACCTTTAGCAAATTAATGACTCTTTTCACACATTTTTCTTTGAGAAGAGTTAAAAAAAATAGAATTTCCTCTCTTTTATACTTGTGCCTTCCAAAACTAATTCTAAAAATATTGCCACTAATAACAATTCAAAGCAGTTTAGCCTATGTCATCCTACTGCCTCTTCTATATGCTGCAAATGAGCAATCAACATTGTTTACTCTCGCCTTGCTTTAAAACCAAGATATATGTTTGACACGAATACTGCCGACAATAAACCATGGCCTTTAAAACAGTCTACTTATATTGTTCTTGCCTCTTTAATATTGAAACATAAACTCAAAATGTAGAAAGCTTTACTCCTCTGGTTTTTAACCCAAAGGTCACTTCTATTTGGCTTTTTCTGAACTATTTTTGTTTTCTTCACAATGCAAGGAGCTCATGTTGTCTGGTTCTTATTTCGCTTTGATTTTCTTCTCAGCGGCTTCTGAGAGGAAGAGAATTTAGTTCCTTTGTGTCTGTTTTCCCACTTAAAAAGTGGTGAGCGGCGCTATTTAATTTCAGTTGGAGGAGCTTCATCTAGATTATAACTGTTACCTCTGTATCACCAGACATCTGCAGTCAGGAAGACTGTTCTAGCACCAAAGTGAATTATTTTGTATTAGAAGGTTTGTGCCTGAGCATATGTATGGACAATGCATAATTGCACATTTTATAGATTTTTCCCTACTCAGTTTCTGGTAGATATGTATTTTAGTGGATTGTTAATTTGAGCTTTGTGTTTGTTTTGCCTTCACATGATGCTCAGAATACTAGATAAGCCTTACAGGCTCCACCGTCAAGGTGATGAAAACCCTTTATTTCCTTTTCTCCCTCCCTGAGTGTTCTGAAGAGAGGTTGAAACCACATGCTTCTTTCTATGCTTCTGTGATATTAGTCATTCATGAGTGATTGATAGAGCTTCTTCTTTTCACATTTTGATAAGGCCATGCATTTCCATAGGGCCAAGTAGGATTCCCAGAAGGAAGATGATTAATCCGAGCTTTGAAATAGTACCAACCAGAGGAAGATTTAGACGGCAGAGATGATGACCCTTTCTCATCATGGAAGGGCTGCCGATTCACAACAAATGAGTCGCAGGGCGGCCAAGAAAACCAGGGGTTGGCCCTTTTGCCTGCCCCATCCCAATCTTTCCCAATATTAACCTACAAGCACTTCCCATCGGCCTCTAGATTTTTATTATATAGACTGTTCTACAGATATGACTTCAACACGCTTATGTTGCTTGTCCTTCAGTAGGGAGCCTGGATGTCACCTTTCCAACAAGTTATCACTGATGGCTACATAGGGTATCCCTCTCCGTTTCTCAAGGTATATTTTTTCTATCTTAGAACTTAGCATACAGCACTGTATTGTAGATGCATTTGCTTGATCACATGAGGCTGGGTATGAGTTAACACAAGCCCTGTGTCTCATGTCTCTGTGTATCCCCAACATGTGGTGCCTCACACAGAGTAGATACTCACAGACATTGAAACCAGTGCTGGCAGGTACACATTCTCTTATTCCTAGAAAAACCCTGGGAAAGAATTTAGAATAAGCTCAGTTTTACGGATAAGAAAACTAAATTCAAAAAATTTAGATTCCTGCCCAAGACCACAGCTAAATGGAAGGAGATTTGGACATTTGACACAATCTCTACTGATTTCAAATCACTCAACTGTTCTATTCTCCACACATCCTCCCTGCCTATGTGAGTTTTTCTCTAGGAAAAATTGGAATAATATTTGAGTTGGCTACAGGGTATAGCTAAAGTTTTCCCACTGGTGTCTTAGAACACAAACAGACACATTTCTCTATTTTATTTCTGAGAAGTAGACACTGACTTTGTGATGTCTTTGCATGCTTATTATCTTTGTTTTAAATAAGCAAAGAGAAATAAAGATATTGCTTTAAATATTTTCCTATAAAAATAAATATTTTCCTATAATACATTTTAAAAAGACACATCATTTTTTTTTTACACTAAAAAACTAGTCAAACCTAGTCTTCTTCAGTGTTGTTTCCAGATTTGTATAATATGAGCTGGTAGGCAAAAAAGATGTAATTGTACTTGAAATATTATATATGTGAGAACAGCAAAGATTGGAACAAAACAATGACACCAGCATTCTGTCTCCCAGGAAAGAAGTGAAATGAGAGAAAAACCACTGATGTGCAGCACCACTGTGCTAGCAACTGACAGAAGCAATATTTTTTTGAGTCACTAACATTCTCAATATTCAAAACGCACACGAAGAAAAAGCAGTAAGTCAGTACAAAGTGAAAGGAAATGAATAACAGAAATAAAACTCCACCACACAATAGAAAATGCCTGAGATTTGAGATCTGGTAGATGAGCCATAAACTCAATCTTCGCCAGGTATGAGATGGGGATAATCTGGCATCAATAATGACAACATCCCAGTGTATGATCCTTATCAGTGACTGAATGGCTCCTTCCATTCCTTCCAGTGAAGGATTCGGCCTTGTTACATTTTACCCTTCATTTTGTTTCCATTTAGTAGGACGACCGTACTGCCAGGCAACCTGTAGAGACTTGCAAGGGAAGTGATCCTATTTCCCCCCATTGCCTAATCTTCTTATAGCAGAATAAATAAAACAAAGACTACTTGACTGATTATTTCAAAGTTATTATCTATCTTCTCTACATACTATTCAAGACTTAATCATTTATGACGGGAAATAATTTTCAAAGAGAATGTCAGAAAAGCAATACGTGCCTTTTTTCAGTTCAAGCTATCCTATTTGAATATTCACGATTAAGAGAGAAATGTGAACTAAATAGTTGTATTTTGAACAACAAACAGTGTTAAATGGTTTCCTGGCCAAAAGACTAGCCCTAGCTGAGCATGAGACATGAGAAAGGAGAGAGGCTATGTAACCCGCCAGCAGCCTAACCTCTTCCCAGGCAGGAGTGCCAGAAGTTCAGTGGCTATCAGGCTGGGGAGGAAACACCCAGACGGCCCAGTTTTAGTGATGCTTCTTGGATATATCCAAACAATGCAATTTTTGCAAAAATACTGCTTTACTACATGATTAGGTCAGTCAGGAATTTCTCTACACAGGTCTGGAGGCAGGCTTTGGTTCCCTTGGGCCATGGCCCAGCTTTCTATGGTTCAGCATGAGGAGAACTATAGGTAGAAAGGCTCAGAGATGCCAACCAGGCCCCTCTGTTCTCCTAGTAATGCCGGGAAGGAGTTCTCAGAGCAGACAAGGCATCCACTCAGTGAATAAACTAGAGAGAACAAGTGCTAGCCTTTAGTTGCAATTCCACATTAATGTACTGTGAGTTCTTTGGAACTTTTCGTACTGATATGACATACATTTGGAAAGCATCAGTTCTCCTTAGCAATTCATCAAAAACGTGGCAAGGATTGACCAAGGAGAGCCAGACAGGCAAGATGTTTTGTCAGCAGCCTGAAACATGTTAATCAGCTTCTGGAATGCCAAGAATTTAAATTCAAATAGATTTCTCACTAAGACTACAATCTAAAACCCTGTGATTCTATTTCTGTGTATTGGATTAGTCAAGATTTAAAGTTCACTTTGTTCTCAACTCATGGGGATCTCCCCCTGCCATTTTTTTCTTTGTTTGGATGGCTTAGCTCGTGCAGAGAAAAAGTGGGATTCATGCTCTCAGGCGCTCTCAAGTGTTATCTGTGCTAGTTTCACACTCAACAGTGGGAATAACAGAAGGCAGAAATGAGGAAATAAAAATCCTGTTGTCGAATGAGAATTCTACATCTCACTGCCGAATGGACTAGTATAGTTATTCATATTTCAGGCACCTCAATTAGACATTCATTATTCATAAACACTTATGTAACTCTGAGTTATTCAGGCTGAGAGAGAACATTAGCAATCTTTCTTTTTTATTACTAAGACATCCTGCATCTAAAGAAGTAACAAAAAAGAATGTAAAATATGTATATATATATATATATATATATATACACCTGTGTATGTAAGTAAAATATATACATATGTGTGTATATATAAATATATATAAAAATACACACACACACACACACACACCCTGTCTACTGCATGTAGATCTAAGTTTTGAATTGTAAGCATAATACCTCCAACAAAACAAGGCTAACTTAGTACACTTGGCTGTCTTTTCAAAGAACCAGTCTGGACAAATGGGCTAGCACCAATTCTATTAGACTGGTAATATGGATGAAAATAACAACATTGGTCTTTTCGGTCCTTTCAACCGGTTCTAATGTACAGTGACACAGGTCAAGACCTGGAAAGGCCTAGTAGACAAGACTAAGTAAATATCCAGATAAGACTTGAAATGGTGTTCAGTTTAGAGGGAATGAGAATCCAGTCATTCAACAAACCTGTACTGATCTGAACACATATCAGCACTGAAGACTCATGTGCGTGTGGGACTTAAACATCTAAAATGTTGACAAGGGAACTTTTTTAGGAACTCTGAGATCAGATGGTCATCCTTATGACTGTGTGTCTAAAGCACATTGGCGAGTATTGACAGCTCCAAATTTGAAGAAGGCTCAGGTGGGATCAGAGCATAAATCGGAAGTGTATAAGCACTGGTCTTAAGATGATTATTTTATTATTTTATTTTATTTTATTTTATTTTATTTTATTTTATTTTTATTTATTTGACAGAGAGAGAGAGAGAGAGAGAGCGCACAAGCAGAGGGAGTGGCAGGCAGAGGGAGAAGGAGTAGGAGAAGCAGACTCCCCATGGAGCCGGGAGCCTGATGAAGGGCTCCATCCCAGGACCCTGGAATCATGACCTGAGCCAAAGGAAGACACTTAACCCACTCAGGTGCCCCAGGAAAATGATTATAGAAGAATTTCTCCACATAGTCCCTGAGGGACCTGAGTTTCCTAGTGGGACAGACAAAAATACTTCCTTCTTCCTTTTCTCCTTCATTTCTTCTTTGCTTTCTCCCCAGCTTCTCTTTTTCTTTATATATTTCCTCATTCAAATATTTATTAAATAGTAACTTGTTTTAGTTCTGTATAAAACAATGAGCTTCCTCTAAACAGCTCACAACTGAAGAACTAGGTTGAGGGTATGGCATGAACATGGTGATTGTCCAAGAATTTCACGTAGCAGTATAGGTATGAAGGTTACTGTGGTATCATAGAGAACAGATGACCTAACTTGCTGAGGAGAGTTCAGGAATATGTCTTGAAGGAGGTAAAATGCTAATAGAATTTATTGTGTAGAATCTCGTCTAAATAGTTTAACATACTCGAAGGCTTCAAACTCAAAAACAGTGTTTGTTAAAGGGGGATTAGCTGGTAGTTTAGTTTTGTGAGAGTTTTAAGTGAGAGTCAGCATGTGGTAAGAAATATGGATTCAGATGGATTCTGATCACTACGATTCTTGATTGTCACACTACGGGGCAAGACAAAATCCCTGGTTTCAGACCAACCCAAACTCATTACCTATTTTTCCTCCACTTTCAATTCCATTTCCCTATTCTATTATTACCTCAATTCCCCTAGTCTCTTGTCAACACAGCAGCATAAGTAATCATTTGCAAATTAAGAAATAATACTTCATTCTTCTGCTCAGAAATTCTCCAGTGGATTTCTTCCTCACTTCCACACTTTTGGAGGAAAGCCTCTAAAATCCTTATAAGGATTTATCATATCTTGCCTCATTTATCTGCCTGCACCCATTATCTCTCTTACCTCATTTACTAGTATTCTTCTCTCCTCTTCAACTACACAAACCTCCTTGCTGTTTCTTATACTTGCCCTTGGTATAAAACTCTGTCTGCACTCCTAGATACTCAGTTCCTTCAAACTTGCACTCAAATGACACCACCTTATAGAAGTGTTATCTGATGACTTCATAAAAAATGTCCCAATGTCCCATTCATTCACTGACTCACTCAATGATGCTTGCCCTCTAATTTTCTCCATGTACTTTTTATAACATAAGGCCTAGACTTGGCTTACAATTCTAAAAAAAGAGAGATGATAAATTCTTAAAATATTTATAGAGAAAAAAACAGTAAGGAAAATGTAGTTGGAGCTGTGTAAGGAAAAGATTACAAAAAGATAGAAAGAGGTAAGAATAAAGGATCCCCCGAAATTTTGATCTCTGGTGAATCAGAGGGTGAAGCCAATAATATAGATGGAGAAGGAAAGTAGATGTAGGGAAATATGTGGAAATTCAGATATACATATACTAAGCAAAAATTCAAAACAGAAATGTTTGATAATTATATTTAAGAGGTGTTAGTATGTACATGCTTTCTGGAGAAATACTTGGGGTTGAGATATTTCAGAGTTATTTAACAAAGGAATAAGAAGAACTGGACACAGAACACCAAGAAAGCTTAAGGAAGAAAAAGCCTTCAAATAAATTTGAGGATCAAAGAGATATGAGCAGAACAAGAAGAATGTGGTGTCTTTTTTGATCATGAAAAGTCATATGCAGCAGAGTGGTCCTGTAATAGAAAGAAAATGTAGATTTGTTTGTCAATATGGTGGTCACTTGTGTGCTTTAAAAGAGTGGTTTAAAAACAACAACAACAACAACAACAAAAGAGTGGTTTTAGCAGAATTTTGGGGGAGGCATCCAAAGTTTTGTGTGTAGAAGAGTGAATTTAAAGTGAGGAAGTGGAGACAGCACATGTAGAGTGGTACCTTTTTAAGATGTTTTGATGAAAGCAAGAAGAAAATTTAGTTAAATCAAGAGATGGGATATAGCCAAGATGTGTTTTCTTTTTTAATAAGCAAGAGCTAAGAATATTTTAGAGAAAAAAGGAGCCTAGAGAAAGGGAAAAGTTAGTTGAGTGTACAGTCAAGAAACTCGATGACTTGTAGGGTAAGGTTTCAGGGGTAAGGTTTTTAGGTCCTAGGTCCTAGCACCTAAGGTACTATGATATATTGTTCAAGACCACTACCTTTAGATTAATTCAGACTTAAGTTAAAACTTTTTCCTACTTCTTATTAGCTATGTAATTTTGGTAAAGTCACTAAACATCTTTCAACTCAATTTCTTCATACATAAAATGAATATAATAGTATCTACCTAATAAGCTTTTTGTAAGGTATAAATGAGATCAGTTTTTGTAATTTGCTTACTACATTACCTGGCACAAGGTCAGCTCTCATGAAATGAAGATGGCTTTCATTATTATCTGTATCAGTATTATTCGTTGGAAGAACAAGTACAGGAGTTAGCCTTAAACAGGTATAAGTGGATAAATTCATCTTCTGATACCGGAGAAAAGAAGTAAGAACTAGTGTGGGGATAAATATATATAGGAGTTTGTAGATAGGAGAAGACAATGTAAAGAGAATCACACTTAATGATTTTAGATTTCTCAATAAAATTTAAAAGAAACTATGCTGTATGTAGATGGGGAAGGATTTAGGGGCTTTTAAATTTGCGGGGGGGTGGTAGGGAGAGTTACAGAAAGCAATGAATAGGTGACGGGCACTGGGCGGGGGGCACTTGACAGGATGAGCACTGGGTGTTATTCTGTATGTTGGTAAATTGAACATCAATAAAAAATAAATTTATTTAAAAAAATAAAATAATGTGCAGATTAAAAAAAAGACTCAAACCAAATTGCTAAAATGTTAATGGACATGCTTAAGGACACAATTGTTGAAAATCATCAATTTCATGACTTTCAGAGGCAAGAGTCTATAAAATTGTGTGATTTTTCTCTAGCAGTGCTCATTCATGTAGGACTAGAGAAGAAAAAGTTAGGTTGGAGTTCTGGATATATATGATAGGAAGTTCAGCATATTAGGAATTTAAATATATTCAGAAAGCATTCCTTGAGATTACCTATATTTAGAGAACATAGGCACTGAGAAGCCTTATGTAAGCAACCACAGACCATATATAATATAGCCAAGGGCATGAAGAACTAGGAGAACAGGTGGTTATCACCAGATAATCATCCATTGCCATATAAAAACTTCAGGGAAATCAGACATATGGGCAAGGACTAAGTCCAGGGTGTGACCATAGAGGACGATCAATGGCTTGTGAAAGTCAATTAAGTTGAGGTAGTCAAATAAACATGAGGCTATTATTTTGGATAGGTTATCTGCATGGATACCATAAAGGCAGGTCTTGGGTTCTACAGGAAAATGGAATCAGATTCTAGTGTCTTTAAAAAATTAGAGGAATGGCCAGAAGTTCTGTAGATCACAGCAACAAGTGTTAGAAAGTAGTAGAACCTAATGGCATTAGTGTCCATAGACAAGAATTTGTTGTTGTTTCTGTTTCACTTGATTGTGTTTCTAGAAAATGGAGAAAATGACAACCTAAACCATAAAAAGTGAAAGATATTGCTGGTAGACTGTCCTAAGAGTTGCAGAGGAATCACTAGCATTGATAGTGTCAACAAGTGTGTATTTGTAGGCTGTGCACTGTATTGACTCTAAAGGGAATCATCCAGGGGCACCTGGGTGGCTCAGTCTTGGTTAAGAGTCTGCCTTCAGCTCAGGTCACGATCCCACGTCAGGCTCCCTGCTCAAGCAGAGAGTCTGCTTCTCCCTCTCCCTCTGCCCCTCCTCCCCACTCGTGTGCTTGCTCTTTCTCTCTGCTCTCTCCCTTTCAAATAAAATCTTTAAAAAATAGATTAAAAAAATAAAGGGAATCATCTACATTATAGTCTCTGGCAGTGCCGTCCTATAAAACATAAAATGAGCCACATAAGTAATTTTGAATTATCCAATAGCCTTATTAAAGAAGTAAAAATAAATGGGTAAAATGTATTTTATGATAGGTTCTATTTAGTGTAATGTGTAAAAATATTATTTCAGTATGTACTCAATATAAGCATTATTAATATCATATTTTGCTTTTTTCATACTAAGTTTTGAAGATGTAGTATGTATTTTACACTTACAGCACATCTTAATTTAGAAGATAAATTTTCCTCAGAAGTATGTAATCTATATTTAAGTTTTACAGAAACTTGAGAAACTAGACTCATACCGGAATTGCTCCCAAAATACTTAAAATGCCCTCCAATAACTGAACTGAGTAATAGTTTTTAAATATCTATTTACATTAATATAACTAAAATAAAAATATATAGAAATATATCATTCTCTAGTCTCTCAGACGGGCATCAGTGTCACTAGCCACATGTCAGGTGCTGAATGGCCACACATGTTGGTCAGCCCAAGTCTTCATGAATGGTGGCTGGAGATTTGTAGTGCATAACCATATGAAGTGACATTGGTCTTGAGGGAGAGTCCAAATTCAGTAAAAGCCAGCTGGAAGCTGGAAAACAATAGAATTGTAACGATTGTGGGGCTGGGGAGAGTGCTATGGGTTTCATGTCAATCTATGGGACTGTAGCATTTTTAACCAGAAAGGTAATAACATCAAAGACAAGGAGCTATCTGCTATTTAGTGTTGGCAGTTCTTCAGAAAAGTACAGGGTTTAGGGGTTCCCTTTGAGTGTCTGAGATTTAGGGCCAGTACTATCCTCCAGCAGTGAGGCAGCCATAGGGGCCAGTGGCCACAGGCAGCCACTGGCCCAGGGTTGGATTTCAGGTGCATGAGAGGGATCAGGGAAGCATGCATTGGAGCTAAGAAAGACTAGATAGTATGTGGATTACATCTCTAGGGAGCTGAAGAGCTTACCTTAAGATAAGGAGTTCTGTTTACTCTTGAAGAAGTTGTCCTAGAAGCTGCCATTCTTTTCCAGAACATATTTTTAACTGACTGGTTCAGTTAAAAATTCTTGAGATTTTTCTCAAGAATTGAGACTTCTTGAGATTGTGTTGGGATATGTTCATCCAAAAAAATAAAAATTCTTTCATCAGGCCCCAGAGACAGTTGCTGCTGCCACTGTGTGTGTGTGTGGATGGGTATGGGTGGGGGTGGGGGGTAAGGATCTAGGATTCCTTGTGTTGGGCAGCTGAAGGCAAATCCTTCTAATGGAACTAGACTGACTCATGGTGTTGGAGGGAATGATACCCTCCTGGGGAAGATTGAACTAAATGCCTTTGGTAGCCTGTTTCATGGACATAACCCTAACAGTATGGACCCAGATTGGTCACTCTGGCACAGCCTAAACCTTGCGCCCACGTAAACATAATATTGCATTCACATATCGAAACATTATTGGAACCTCCCGTCTAGTATTATAGTCAAAAAGTTTGTCCAAATCAAGGCATGTGCATAATTTCTATTAATTTTAAGGGGATTGATGATTAGAAGGTGACAGGAGGACATTATTTAATAATTATGAGGCAATGCATTCTTTATCAAGGATAATGTACCTCATTAAAAATAAAAATCATTCAATTATTTCTCTACTGAAAAGGATGTGTCATAAATAGCATGACCCTAGAAGACATCAGGCATGATTTAAAGTTCCAAAATGGAGATTAAAGTATTAATAGTCATGGGGTAGATAACAATCTTGCAGAGGTGAGAACTGATAATCACATAGATTAAATAATTTTCTCAAGGTGCCACAGTCATATATGTTGGAGCCAAGATTAAAATTGAGGTCTACCTGATTTAGTGTTTTTATTTTTTTTACAATGGGAATTTGTCTACAATTTGGGGTGTCCCAAAGCAACTATAATAAGCCACAGATGGCATAATATACTGTATCAATTAATCATCCAGAAAAAAATAAAACACCCAAAATAATAGCTGAAGTCTATCCCAATGTCATTTTATAAAGCAAATGCATAACTAAAAAAACCAAAAAAGGTGAAACCAAGTATCTGTTTGAAAAAAAATAATTGAAATATCTTGAAAATATCTATTTGAAAGAATTTAGTCATATGTGTTTTTTTTTACCCTATTACATCATACCTTATATATTCATCAAGTTCTGCTCTAAAATCAGCATTTCTGAATATGACCTACAGCTTTATGTGCTAAAGAGCAGTCAAGGAAAGTAGAAATCAAGGACAGCCATTGCCTTTGAGGAGTTTTCAGTGAAAAGTTTGAAGAAAAAAATGCTAATCACAGACATAATATACGCATATGAATATAACTATTTCCCCTAAAGTTTGGACATTGATGATTAAACATATTTTCAAAACAAAAATGATTTCTTATATTATATATCTTAGAATATACTATTTTTAAAAGGCCCAGTATCCTGGTGATATTTTAAACAATTCAATTCCATATATTGACATTTTGCTAACACTATTTTGCTAACACATTTTGCTAACACTAACACTCCCTTCTTAGGTCTGACTTCAGTTAGTGTTTTCCATGATACATCTGACTCCACCAATCAACATACAAGGACTAATCGCAGTACAAAATATATTACTGCTAAAATGAGGATTCACATGAAAATGGAAGTGTTGTCAGAGAAAACTAGAAAGAGCATGGGGAATGAGATGGAGAAGTGAAGCCAGTGTACAGGTTCCAGCCCAATTCCATGAGCCCTCCTTCAGCTCAGACCCCTCAGGGAAGCTCTGGAGACAAGTCCTATCTCAGAGCTATCTAAAACAGCAGCTAAGAGCTTGCATATTTATACCCCAAATCCTTCAGACTTTGGTTAATGTTCACAAATTTCAGCTCTCCTTACGTTCAGGCAAGGGGAGTCCTGGCAACCTAGGGGCATGCTGCAGACACGGTGCTGGCTGTTACCTAATAAAGTTGAACATGTCCATACCTTATGCCCCTGCAATTCCAATGGTGTGAAGGTTTACTAGAAAAATACTTCCATGTTTGGATCTGAAGATGTGTATAAAATGTACATAGAAACATTGTGTAATAGCAAAGAAGTGGAAACAACCTAGATGTCCATCAAGAGCACTGGTATTAGAAATAGTAAACTCTAGGTTATATAATGAGGTACTATTTTAAATTGAAAGCAGATGTACCTCAGATAAGCATATTTACATGGAAAAATACAAAAACTATATGGCAGGTTAACATAAGTCATAAGAGAATACACACCATATGATTCCACTTATATAAAGTTTAAAAACAGGTAAAACAGAACAGTACATTATGTAGGAATGTTTGCATATGTGATATAACCATAAAGAAAAGGAAGAGGGGGTGCTGGGTGGCTCAATTGGTTAAGCATCTGCCTTTGGCTCAGATCATGATCCTGGGGTCTTGGGATTGAGCCCCGTGTCAGGCTCCCTGCTCAGCAAGGAGTCTACTTCTCCCTCTGCTCCTCTCTCCTTATCATACTCTCTCACTCACTCTCCCACTCTCTTGAATAAATAAATAAAATCTTAAAAAAAAAAAAAGAAAAAGAAGGCTTAAGTGAAAACACAAATGTTGTTCACTACTGCGATGCAGGGAAGGGGATGGTATTAGGAGAAGTACATCTGGAGTTTCAAAGATGTTCGTAATACTCTTTCTTAAGTTAGCTGAGGGGCTTATTTTTAAATTGAACATATATTTTTTTCTCTTTATATTACTCAAAAAAAGTCACTAAAAATCTGTGAGGAAAAACTTATTATCCAAATTAAGACAGAGAAAGGAGAGTCATGGGTTCCCTCTGATTTACTCATTCATAATACATATACCTAGCAAATGTTTGAGTGCTGATTGGGACCCCAAGCTATATTACAATGTTATAGTCATTAAGGCAGTCTGATACTGGCACAAAAACAGACATATAGATAATGGAACCTCAGAAGACCCTGAATTACCCAGGTGATCTTGAAAAAAAAAACCTGGAGGCATCATAATTCTGTATTTCAATTCTGTATTTCAAGCTCTATCACAAAGCTGTAGTCAGCAAAACAGTAGGGTTGTGACATGGAAACAGACACACAGATCAGTGGAACAGAATAGAAAACCCAGAAATGGACCCACAGCTATATATGGTCAGCTCATTTTTGACAAAGCAGGAAAGAATATCTAATGGAAAAAGAGAGTCTCTTCAACAAATAGAGCTGGGAAAACTGAACAGCTACATGCAAAAAAATGGAACTGCACCACTGTCTTATACCATACACAAGAATAAATTCAAAATGAATGAATGACCTAAATGTGAGACAGGAAACCATCCAAATCTTAGAACACAGGCAGCAATCTCTTTGGCCTCGGCTGTAGCAAGTTCTTACTAGACATGTCTCTAGAGGCAAGGGAAACAAAAGCAAAACATGAACTATTGGGACTCCAGCTAGATAAAAAGCTTCACACAGCAAACAATCAACAAAACTAAAAGGCAGCCTACAGAGTGGGAGAAGATATTTGCAAATGACATATCTGATAGTTAGTATCCAAAATCTATAAAGAACTTATCAAACTCAACACCCAAAAAACAAATACTTGAGTTAAGAAATGGACAGATAGACATGGATAGACAGTTTTCCAAAACAGATATCCCGATGGCCAATGGACACATGAAAAGATGTGTCACATCACTTGGCATCAGGAAAATGCAAACCCAAACCATGAGATACCACCTCATGCCTGTCAGAATGGCTAAAATTAACAACACATGTTGAGTAACAGATGATGGCTAGGATGTGGAGAAAGGGGAACCCTCTTACGCTATTGGTGGGAATGCAAACTGGGGCAGCTACTGTGGAGAACAGTATGAAGATTCCATAAAAAGCTAAAACTAGAACTACCCTACTACCTAGCAATTGCACTACTAGGTATTTACTCAAAGGGCATAAAAATACTGATTTGAAGGGCCACATGCACCGCCATGTTTATAGCAGCATTGTCAACACTAGACAAATTATGGAAAGAGCCCAAATGTCCATTGATTGATGAATGGATAAAAAAGATGTGGCATATATATATATATACAAATATAATATAATAAATATGGCATTTATATATATAATATAAATATATTTATATTCATATATATGTGATATATTATATATAAGAATACTATATATAAGAATATATTCTATATATTCTTATATATAATATATCACATATGTATGAATATAAATATATTATATTTATTCTTATATATAATATAAGAATATTCTTATATATAATATATTACATATATATGAATATATTTAAATATATTATATTATATATATGAAAATGTCACTATCTAATTATGTAAGAATGTAATATTCTTATGTATATAAAATATCACTATATATGGATATATATAAATATATTCTTATATATATATATATAAATATTACTCAGCCATCAAAAAGAATGAAATCTTGCCATTTGCAATGATATGGGTGGAGCTAGAGTGTATTATGCTAAGTGAGATTAGTCAGAGAATGACAAATACCGTATGATCTCACTCATATGTGGAACCGAAGAAACAGAGCAGATGAACAGAGGGGAAGGAAAAAATAGAGAAGGGGGGGAAACCATAAGAGAGAAGTAAACCATAAGAGACTCTTAACCATAGAGAACAAACTGAAGGTTGATGGAGGGAAGCGGGCAGGGGGATGGGCTAGATGGGTGATGGGCATTAAGGAGGGCACTTGTGTTGAGCACCACGCGTTGTATGTAAGTGATGAATCCCTAAATTCTCCTTCTGAAACCAATATTATGCTATATGTTAACTAACTAGAATTTAAGTAGAAATTTGAAACAATGAATAAATGAATGAACAAATAAGTGAATGAATAAAAAGGTACAAGGAATTCTTATAAAAACTCAAGATATGTAGATAAATGACCTCTTTTCACAACAGAGCTCTGTAATTGAAGGTATGATGCAGCAGTGTGGGGACTTGGGGAGTCAACTATGGCTTTGCAGGTTAGACACACACGTGGGCCACTTAAGAGCTGAGTAACCTTGGAAAAGTTCATTAATTTTATGGAACCTCAGTTTCATCATCTGTAAAATGGAGATAACCATGCTAACTGTACCATTCACTTGTGCAGACTGCATGAGTTAATACGTACAGAACGTCAAGCAGAGCCCAGAGACATGGTAAGGGCTTGTGAATAGATAAAGATTCTTTGTACCACACGGGAATTTGATTGCACTGAAAATGGATGGGCCAGTTTCACTTTTAAGAAGAGACTAATTGGAATAGTTCTCCTTCAGGCTTATCAGTGTACACAAGAGGAGAAAGATCACTTTGGTCAGAGAAATTGGCATGTGCGAAAGCATGGAGATCAAAAAGGACAAGGAGATTGTATAGAAAGTGGCAGAAGGTGTCCGGATATTATGGGAGGCTGGGTCCTAAATGTGGATTTTATCCTGGAGGGATCTGTGAAGCATGGGAGAATTTAGCGAGGGCATCGTGTGATCGCATTACTCAGGGTATAACTGATACCATGTGGAGGATTAACTGAAAAAGGATCCAGTTGTTGGAAGAAGACTACTTAGAAGCTCTTGTCAAGGGAAAGATAGCAGGGGACTGAAGCAAAGCAGTAGATGAGGGAAGGGGGAGATGAAATGAACATTGCTCTATAATTAAGCCTCTTCCATGACTGATTACCTGCGCAGGTAGACCAGAGAGGCAAAATTGTGTTGCAGGGAACTACATGCTGAATCTCAGTGATTTACAGCAATGGAGGATTTTGGTTTTTTTCTCACCAAGATATGTCCGGTGTGGCCACAGCTTTCAGAATGGATCTATTTGTTCACTGCCATTTTTTCAGGCTTTTGTTGTAACTATGACTATGAAAGCAAAGACCCAAACTCTCCCAAAATGTTTCTGGTCTATCCGCATGCATATTTGTTACGTGCATTATCACAACCTTGCATCTTTTATGTTTACTCTTTCAACCATTATTGCCACGTAAAAGCAACTTTATGATAATGAAACTCATATCGTTTGTGACAATCTAAAACAGACACCATCTCACATATTTCAGCGCCTCCTATCAGGTGCAGTTATTGCAAATGATTTTCTACCAAAAGACCAAGAATGTAGTTCATAAAATAAGTATTATTTAGAATTTATGGGCCAGATATTATGGTTGGTGCTGTTTATGGTCATGAACAAAAGAGAGAGTCACAGTCATTGCCCTCATGGAGATTCCTTTCAGAAAGCAAATGATAATTTCTGAATTTCCCAAACTCAACTGATGGTCCTAGAGGGCCTCCAATGAATTCCAGCCATTTTCTCATATTTATTTGACTGCAAAAAAAAAAAAATTCTTGGGTACCTTCTGGGTGCTAAACATTATTCCAAGTACCAGGGCATTTGAAAGATATGTTCTCTCCTATGCCCTAATCCTCTCATTGTGAGGAAGTATTTTTGGTTCAAACAGACTATATTATTTGAAGTTATGTAATAGAAAAGAGGTAAATATGATGTGTAGATTTTATTTGCTGCCTTTTAGGACTTTACCTCTCCTTGTGTGAAAATAGGTATTTGTTTTAGATCAATTCTTCTGAGTTTTGTTTCAAGGCAAAATGGAAAAGAAAGTGTCTAGAATTTGACAGTCTTCCCTTGACCAGAAATGAGCTTCCACAGCATGATTATAAAATCAGTGGCAGCCCACATCACACTGAATTATATTTGGTTGCTTGCCTGTTGATATTATTCTCTAGGTGGATTGAGTCTACTCTTTCCTATTTTTATTTGTATCCGTAGTATCTAACATCATGTCCAGCATAGAATATGTTCTAACAAATGCTTGTTGGTTGAAAGTGAGTTGGCCTCTAAAGGTTTTTTATGCACATTTAAGATTAATATCTTTTCAATTTTGAATTGTCTTATACACAACCGTATGCACATCCAAATAATCAAATTTCTGAAGGGCTATAATGACACTAAGATTGATCATTTTCAAATATATCAGAAGACAATGAGTAAAAATACTCTGACTCTACTTTGTATAACCATGCAAGAGCAATACTAAGTTCACACAAAATTACACTAAATAAAACAATGTTTGAATGACAATATATAATATCATAATAACAAATTACAGTCATAAAGATGGGACCATATTCTAATTCTGAAAGGTGGAAGATTCATTTGGAATTATTTTTTTTAAGATTTTTTTTTATTCACTCATGAGAGACACAGGGAGAGAGAGAGAGAGGCAGAGACACAGGCAGAGGGAGAAGCAGGCCCCATGGAGGGAGCCCGACGTGGGACTCGATCCCAGGACTCCAGGATCGCGCCCTGGGCTGAAGGCAGTGCTAAATTGCTGAGCCACCCAGGCTGCCCTCATTTGGAATTATTAATAACTAATATGGGGTATGCTTTTGAATAACTGTGTTTTTCCCCCACTTTCAGGCACATACTGCTCAAAGTTCTAGTTATAAACTATAGCAACCACACTGGCTATTCAAGCAGAAAATACTTATTAAAGGATATTAGAGAATTGCAGAAACTTCTGGAGAATAGTGTCAGATTTGAAAGGCTGCCAGCAAGACTGACACACACATCTCCTTGGGGCTGCTCCAATGAGCAGGGTATTGCCACAGACACCAGCTGACGCTGGGCACTCGTGCCAAGGGCCCCTTCATCCTGGAAGGCCAGCTGCCTCTGACACCACCCTTGTCAGGAAATCCATCCTCCACAGTCTCCACTTCTGCTCTATCTTTTCATCAAACATGAGGTCTTGTGCTTAACCCTCTGTTGGGCAGAATTTAGTCTCTTGCTTCCATTCCAGTAGCAGGAAGTTGAATAATCCGAAATCCCCCAAATATGAAATTTCTTTAAAGTTGCTGCCTAGCCACAGGGTATGTACAATGTCCTTGGGCACATGGAATTAACTAGAAGAGAACTCATCAACCAACCTGAGTAAGAACTGCTGGGGCTTAGTTAATGGAGAGAGATGATTGGTACCTGGTCTATCAGTATCAGGAAGTGGAATTCTCACATAGAATTTAAACTACTTAAATGCATGCATTTATTTCAAAAACACCATACAAAAGCCATTAGGTGAAACCTCCTGGAGTATTTACACTCAAGGATACAGAGAACAATAAGATGCTCTGCTCTGAATCTTACAGTGACGTAAGGGAGGTATTGATATCATTACATTAAGTCACAGGTCGTGTGTGGTAAACTTAAAGCGCCCTGGATGTGTTGGGGGAAACTCTTTGCTTCAGGAATAACAAGGAGAAGGCTGCATTTATTTGCTCATTGAGTAAACATTTACTGAGAGCCCTTCACATAGGGAATGAAGATTCAAAATCAAATAATATATGTCTTATGGGAATATTATACTTTCTGCGGATATTGAAAGATTTATTCATAGAGAAAACACTTATCAAGACAGATATATATGTGGGAATATACAAAGAACTTTCGGGGCAAGATGGGCTATTCAATTTGACTACAAAGTTGGTTGGACCTAGAAATATGGCAGAAAAATGGTAAATGCCATAATAAAGAACTCAGGTTTGACATTCATTGCGTTATTTTGATGTCGTTCGCCAGCAAAGGGACTGATGTGATTAAAACAAGGTGTTGGGACATTTCCACTGGCGATGTCATGTGCACTGAAAGGAGTGATACGGATCAGAAAACTGCTTCATTATCCCAAGCAACAGATAAGAAGAATCTTAAGTGCAAGGACCGAATGGAGAGCGGGATGCAGATGATGTAGATTCTGTTGTTCTTGACAATTCTTCAGAGGTGAGGAGGAAGGCAGATGTGAATCTCAGTGACCACGCTGGATGGACCTCATATCATTAACATCCATTGACACGTAATGGGAAACACATCTTGGAGGACAGATAATTTGGTTCGATAGAAGATACTGAGTTTAATGTGCTGTATTAATTTTCTTTTGCTGCATAAAAAATTGCCACTAACTCAGTGGCTTAAAAAACACCCATTTATCATCTCCCAGTTCTCTCAGTCAGAAATCTGGGTGGCTGGACTTGGCTCGCCACTGTGGGTTTCATAAGGTGAAAGTGAAGGTGTTGGCCAGACTCAGTTCTTGAGGGACTCTGGGGAAGAATTTGCTCCCAACTTCATTATGTTTGCAGGTCAGTTCCTTGAGGTAGAAGGGCTGAGATCCCTATTCTCTTCAGCAATGGACTAATCATGGGCTATAACCATGGGCATGCAGTCTCATCGTATTCACTGCCCCATGGATCAGGACAGAAAATCTTGGTGGGGAGGCACTTTAGGTGAATAGTGGGCAGTTGGAAATACGCTCTGGAACTTGGAAGAAGGTTGAAGGTAGAGATACAGATTTAAGAGGTGTGCTCCTATAAATAACATAATTAGAAGTGAATGAGTGAATGATCTACTCGAGGAAGATCACATAGAGAAGAAAAAAAGGAAAAAAAAAAAAAACCTGAGATCCTGAGATAGAGGTTAAAAAAAAAATCAAAATCAAGTTTTAATGAAAAGATCCGAGTGTCATTCATGCAAGTAAACCTCCTAATAGTAATGGAAAAAGAAAAGAAAGGAAGAAAGCTGCAAGCCTGGGACTAACTTTTTATGTATGCACTTAGCTGAGCTCTCCTATGTATCTATTTATGTAAAAAGTCATTGAATTTGAAGGAAAGAGAGCATGTCCTACATTAAGAAGAGAGAGAGGTGGCCAAAATTCAAATGTTACCAACTGAGGAAGAGGAGAGATCAATGAGAATTAGTGGTTAAAGTTTGGCCCTGATGCTGGAGTCGGGAGGGAAAAACAGTAAGCCAACCACCCCAGATGCCCAGCAAAGTACGCAGAGCAGAAACTGCTGTGTGAGAGACTCACAAGAAAGGCACCGTCTGAGGAAAAGCTCGTTGTAGTTCGATGAGAGGACGCGATGTGAACAGGATGAAAATGCAGATTATGGCAAGTCTGGGTTATAAGAACATGCAATGGACTGCAGAAGGAAAGGCTGACAAGATAGGATTTAATACCTTATGTTCATAATCTTTTGTTTGCTTATCTCCATTGTAGATCTTGGGCCAATTAAAGACAGAGATGGCATATTTGCCCCTTTGATCTATGACACATATTAGCCTTTAATAAATTTGAACTAAATAAATAAAGTGAGCAAGCAAGCAGATAATAGAAGGTAGCCTGTGCCTACAAAAAAGAGCTGTTCTCACCAGGGTTTGGCCTAGCAGAAGCTTGATAGATTACTCTTACCAGAAATACAGATGCATATAATTTTAAAGATTTAATCATAAAATATTAAAAGAATTGTAAAAGTGGCAGTGAATTATTTAGAAACAGTGTTCCTGCATGCATGATACAATATTCAGTTGGGTGTTAAAATGTATGCTCCAAGAAAAGCCTTGGTATAGTTTTATGTGAGCTGCATATTTTCAAATAATGCTGGAATGCAATTTAAAGCCCTTGAATCCCTTCATCTGGTTTCCCTGTCTCCTTGCAGAGCTCCCTTTGATTTCAAGGGTGCTTCATTCCTAGAATGAAAAATAGATGGTGGGAAATTTCAATTCTTCCAAGCTAAGGTTTGAAACAGGTTTTCAATTTACAGATAAAAATTCTACCTTTGGACTTGAGCATTGTTGAGTTTTGCCTGAGATAAATCCATTAGAAGTAGGCTACCCCCTCTGACTGCATCTTCAGATTATGTATGTATACGTGCCGTTGGAAGAGATGGCATAGCACGGGAAGCAGGGCACCCAGGGAAAGGTAGGAGACGTGGTGCTCCCTTCCTCTGTAAAAGAGATAGAACTATCATATATGGTTGTTTATGTTTTTAGTCACAGAAAACAAAAACTTACTGATCCTACTTTTAGATGCTAATGATTTATTTGCTAGGAAAACAACATTTTTTGCTTCAGGTTTATTTATCATGCTCGTTTATAAAGGGAGATTTATTCCATCCTCGGGATTCTAAATCATTTCAAGTCTACAAATATTTGTTGAATGCTTTTGGCTAAACTCTATGGTTGGTGCTTGGAGAGCACAAAGATGATACAGTCCTTGACCCCTGGGGACTTTTAATCTATGAAGAAGGAGAGATAAATACACGCTTTCTTTCTGAATGGAAAAATGTAATAAAGCAAAAGACATAAAAAAATGCTATAAGTCCTCAAAGTATATGTTGGCCACAGCAAATCTTTTGCTGTATAATGTTAGATGTAAGTAAATATAAAAATAATTACATACATAACAATGTCACATGTCACTTACATTGATCACCGTTCAGCACCTGGAAAAATAAATCCTATAGAGGAGCTTCAAAAATACCACTCCTAACTACACTTTATGCGAAATTTTAGAAAGATGTTTAATTAACAAGAAATAATATTCATCTGACCTAAAGTACCCGTAAAGTGACAGTCACACAAACCCCAGCATCTCAGTGATGCTGTTCCTCTTCCCACACCTATCCTATACTCCACCTCCATGGTACACCTGGGGGTTCTGGGAAGCTTTCTTTATTATAGCCCTTTTTTTTTTTTTTTTTGGTCCTAATTCTCTTGCTTCTGGAATCCTCATGGGTCTTTGGTGGTGCAGGCGCCACCTACTGGATGAGACATTTTCTTGGTTCACCTGAAAGCACAGGAGTCCCCAAGAGACAAAACAGATTCTGGCAAGAAGAATCTGAGACCACACAGACAATGAATTTGTGCAAAAGGTGTTCTCTGGCCTCTCTCAGCAAAATAAAGGAAAGAATCATAGTATTTGGAGTCTGCAGGAGAAAACAGGAAAGACTTGAGCCAGGTATCAGTATCAGAGAAGAGCATGTGACTACTGATCCCTCAAACCAGTCTGTGAGCTTCTGTGGCCCATCTTCATTGCATTGAAATGCTTGGGGTACAGGAGTGTGGAGAAACGACCATTGTAGACTTAGAGGACCAAGCAAATCATTGGGCATAAGGCAAGCCTTTACTAATTGACAGATGAATCTGAAAAAATAGGGATTTACTTACTATAGAGAAGTAAAGTGGTGAAGGAGGGAGGGAAGGAAGGGGATGGGTGCCCATGGACAGACCTCTGTTGGCTTAGTTTGGGTCACATCCAGCGTTCTATACTCCATGTTTATCATAATATCAATTCCCAGGTCAGTAGGGAAGTGGCCCCACAATACCCAGTAGGAATAGCTGTCCAGACAAGTAGGGTTTGCAAAAAGGAGATGAGCAATGATGGAGAGCTTGCACCATAGAATAAGTTATATGTTTATTTGAACTGTTGTATTCATCCCCCTATTATTAACACAGACCAACCTAACTGCAGTATTTGAGAAGGAGAAAAATAAAAAACAGAAGTCAATTGAAACACACACACACACACACACACACACACACACAAACCCACCCCATAGCTGGCCAGAATAATTAAAACTGTATGTTTTCATATTTTCAGGTTCTGATAAGTCAGGAATGGAGTCTGTAGACACAAGATAGGTCAATCTCATTTAGCAGCATGCCATTGTGAATTAGATGACTTCTTGTCACTTCCTTCCTGCTCCATGGTTATATGCATGCCTGCCAAAAGCTTTAGTGGTCATAGGCAAACCACTGATTTTTTTTTTATTGGAGTTCAATTTGCCAACATATAGCATAGCACCCAGTGCTCATCCCATCAAGTGCCCCCCTCAGTGCCCATCACCCAGTCACCCCCACCCCCCGTCCACCTCCCCTTCCACCACCCCTTGTTCATTTCCTAGAGTTAGGAGTCTCATGTTCTGTCTCCCTTTCTGATATTTCCCACTCATTTTTCTCCTTTCCCCTTTATTCCCTTTCACTATTTTTTATATTCCCCATAAACCACTAATTATGAATCCCACACTAGCCATTACAATAGTTTAAGCGTTTGTGATTGCCAGGGTGGGTAAATATTTCAGGAGTATATCTGCAATGAGGGTGAGGTGCCATCCGGCCTGGATATCACACATATGAATAGCCTTAGGCCTTATTTTGTATTTTCACCTTAATCTGCCTATTTATCAAAACTGCATAGAACAGATATCAGGAACCACAGGCCTAGGAATAAAATCCAGTTATTAAGTTTGATTGTATCTGGTTTATAGAAAGATGCCATTCTGACCACTAAAAAAAAAAAAAAAAAAAAAAAAAAAGCCTCCAAATTAGCAACCCTTACAATGGGCAGCTTCACTTGGTCCATTCAGGACAGAGGAGCAGCAGTGCATAGTGCTTGAGGCACAAACTATGAGCCAGATTCCCTGATTTCAAATCTCAACTCTGGCACATACTGTAAAGGTGGCATAATGCTACAGCAACCTCATAGAGTTATTGTAAAGAATCATTTAAATAGTATTTTTTAAAGAACAGAGGCTGGTGCCATAGGTAGGTACCATAGAAGAGCTGGTTAAATGAAGGAATAAAGAAATGCATCAAGTTTCCTTGTTTTTAAGTAGACGTTAGGAGCTTTTGTAAATTAATATTTTAACATCTGTTAAAATTACACAAACATTACATCCTCATTGTACAAGATTTGGAAGTCATGTAACTGGAATAAGAAAGAAAAAATAAAATTCACCCATAATCCTTTAATCTGGGATGAACTACTGATAATATTTTAGGGTATGATTTTTCTACTTTTTATACATAGAAATGGAATCCTACAATATTGTTGCCCAGTGGACTGGGGAGGCTGGAGCAGTACAAGCAGGACCATTTAAAGATGATAGATAGATGATAGATTTAACAGAGAAGGAGAAAGAGAGAGAGAAAGTGTGTGCAAGTGAGCACAAGGAGGATGAGCATCAGGCAAAGGGAGAAGCAGATTCTTCACTGAGCAGGGGGCCCAGATGCTGGGCTCCATGACCTGAGCGGAAGGTAGGCACTTAACCAACTGAGCCACCCATGCACTTCCCAGGACAGTTGAATAAAGTGAAAGTACATTCTTGGGATGTGAGAGCTCATGAGCATAAGGAACGCTGAGCCCACTGGAGTTGGATTTCTGTCTTCTATTGACAATTGTGAACAGAGGGGTGGAATATTCATTTCTTAAAGTGGGGATCTCCAGGAAGCAGCGGGCTCTCCTTCAGGAATGTGAGTTACCTTCTTTTTCTTCCTTATTTGATCAAGGTTTCCCAGGGTGGCACCCTTGGGAGGAGATTTTTGATATGGTAAGGTAGGCTAATGGAGGGATAACATGAACTGGGGGCCTTCTTGGGCCTGTCTGCTTTGATCCAGTTTCTGGACAGGTTCTGTTTGGAGCACTTCTAGAACCACCTGAGTTCCTCCTAGCTGGCCTCCAGGCATCCTGTTAGAACCTAACAAACTGCCCCCTCAAACAATATAATTGCGTATATCATTTGTAATGTCACTTTAATGTTATAAGCACAATCCTGTAGCCTTGCCTATTGATAATAAGATAATTATTTATTAAACTGATTCCCTGTAATTAGATGATTCCCTATTATTAGATCTTGAGATGAGTTCCTGCTTCCCATTTTTTTCGATTTCATATAATGCATTTTTTTTTTGCAATTTCATGTAATGCGTTAATTTCATATAATAAGCATTCTTTATGTACCTCTCTAGCCACTTTGGGCTTTGGGAGGGGAATGAGGACACTTGGAATGGAATTGTTGGAACAAAGAAAATACAAATAACTGAGTATATTAGATGAATATTGCAAAAATCACCTCCAGAAATACTGTTGATTGATATGTATAAGCATGACCTTTCCCAGTGACCATATAACCAAGTTCTCCTAAGGTGAGTCTACCTTCATTAACCTACACCTTGAAACCAACTGAGCCTTCTCCCTCCACACCCCGTCACGACTGTTTTTCTTCCTTCTACACATCTCTGTTCTTACTCTGTCTCTGTGTTTTCTTCTTCTTGTCTGTCCTTTTTATTAGATTTCAGTTGCTGCTGAAAAACATGTTGCGGTGTGTGTTTCTCCTAATATTCACGGATTTTATCCTAACATCAAGAGAGTGACCCTCCCCTTTCTTTTGTAATTAAGAATCTCTCAGACTGTATGATTTCAGTTCTCTGCTTTACATTCCATTTGCTGGTGATCTTATGCGGTGGCGGTGGGGGGCACCAGAAAGGCACGTTTTGTCTTTGGTTTAAATGTGGAGAAATAATAAGAAATGTCTTGGAAAATAGCAAAATTATTGATATGATGTTGTTACTGCAGCCTACAAAGTTTGTTACTTTCATTGGAGACCGAGTTTATTACATAAGCAGCCTGTCTTTTGTTTCTTGCCTTCTCTCAAGTACATTCCCTAATATAATTTATTCATTGAAGCATACAATTGTGTTTCTGCCTTAGGGGTTTATTTTCATCTCCTTACAATATACAAAATTAAACCCCAAAGACAACAGCATTATATGTTTCGAATAATTCTTCTATAGATATTTCTAATTTATATTTCATGTAATATAACAAGATCCCATGCATTGATCGAGAGTACTGCAAAGAATGTAAACTGAATTGTAAAGTAATGGCTAGAATGCATTTCAACTTAGATGGTTTTATCAATATAGGCCTAAAATGTCCTTCAGAAAGCAGAGGTAGCAGGTTTCTGATGCTTTTAAGCTGTGCTGCTCACCGGTGATATGGCTAATTTTTCTGTTATTAACTATCATTTTTATTCTTCACCTCATTATTCAACTGTCCTTTTACTAGGAAAACACTCTTCCCTGGACACACCCAGATATAAGTGAAAAAATTACTAGATAATAAGCCGAAGTCAGCTGCGTTGAGCTTGACTGGTAGCTGATGGGCTCCTGAGCCCAGAGGTTAGAATCTAATAGCTTTGGATTGGAATCTAGACCCCCCACGCCCAGCCATCTTTGTAACCTTGCAAGAATGAACAGACCCCTCCAATCTTTAATGCTCTTATTGTTAGCATAGGCATAACATCTTTTTCTTCGTGCCATGTGGCAATATTAAATCAATAACCTGCTTAGCTCAGTGCTTATCACAAAACAAATGTGAACTAAATAAAGAAAATAAAAAATTAAATTGTTACCAACAATGTTAAAAAAAAAAAAAGAGTACATGCCTCATACCAAGTCTTTGGATCTCATACTAACTGAGCATTTGAAACCTGGCTGTAGAAAATCCTCTTCTTGATAACTCATATTCTTCTATAAACAATCTGTCAGATTTGTTAAAAAGCTAGGATTGCTAGAGAATCATCAAACGCTGTGAAAGGAAGGTAAGTTTGAACTGCTAACAAGGCCAGGTGAATGAATGATAGGAAGTTATAAAGGCATGGGTTTTAGCTACACCCATTATCTTTCACATCCTATACACACACACACACACACACTATATATATATATATATATATATATATATATATATATATATATACACTCTCCATATACAGCATGTATAATATATTAAATATATATACTATTTTAATATATATTAAATATATTATATATAAATTTATATATATTAATTATATATTTAATATATTTACTATATATACTCTCCATATACAGAATATATGTTAAATATATATACTATTTTAATATATATTAAATATATATATATATACATACACACATCTAGTATGTGTGCATTAGCAATGCAATGCAGTATCACCTTCAAGACAAATCTTTCATTCACTTTTGGTCTGACTAGATTGATTCCCCCAAGACTCTATTACATGAAAAAAATACTATAATGCATCTCTCATCGGTATGACATAAGTATAATATTTCCTGAGATTTATGGAACTTCTATAAAAAAGAAAGAAAATGTATGAATAATTTAAAGAAATAATTTAGCCTTATGTTTTGAAAAATTAACTTTTATTTCTCAGTTATTGAACATGTACCTTGCAATTCACTGACCCATAATTACTTTGAAGTCACAAACTATTTAGAGCTAATTCATAGTCATTAAATTTCATATCCTCGGAGAGCATATTTTCAAGATGACAAATGCTTTTCCCAATGAATTGGTGCTGAATGCACTTTCTTGTCTTACCTGATTGTTAATCTGTTGACAAGACTGTAGCAAATACACAATACCACACTGCTTCACTGTTCAGTAATAGCAATTTCAAGATAGAGGCCTTTACTCATAAAGAAATTCTTGTCTGTTTGTATATGCAGCATTATATTATTTTAAATAAAATTGTACCTTCTCCCCAGCAACACATGGATTTGTAATTTTTTTAAAAATTAGAATGAAAATTGAGAGCTGAATAAACAGTTTAATGGTTAAGCATTTTTGTATTTATATTTTTCCTCATTAGTTTACAATAACCTTTTTTAAAAATTTCTCTCATTTTTTAACTTTAAATATGCTTATTGGTTCTTATATCAGACAGTTTTCATAGTTGCTCTGAATTGGAAGTTCTTTACTAAGGGATGGTGAGAATGTCATCTTTAACACCAAATTCAAATAATAACAGGAGACAGTGTTGCTAATGGAGCATGATACTTTTTGCCTTTATTTCAGTATTAAACTGGTGACACTTCATTAATTTTTAAAGGGATTTGATTTGCCCATTAAGAAGTTCATAGAAACCCTTTACTTTCAGTTTCTTAAGAAGGCCAAAGTATTTTGCATACTTCTCTCTGCTTAACATATTTTTTCATGTTTCTTCATTAAGCAAATACACATTTGAAAACAATTGAAATTGTTTACATTTTCAATGATCTATTATTTTGAATATCTTGTATAAAAAAAAATTTTGCATGGAGAAAGAAAGCTAGGCTTTGGAATCAGACTCATCAGAGCTCAAACTGAGTTCTTCCCTTTGTTCTCTGTGGCCTGGGCCAGTCACCTAAACCCTCCAGGATTTTATTTTTAAATATGAATGAAATGGGAATTTGGGTCACATGTAAACGTATTACTATATATGATCCTTGAATGTAAACCATTTTCTTAGTATTTTATTTACGGGAATGAGACTAAAGAGTAGCATCCTGTTATTTAAAAAATTCACACAGTGGGATAAGATCATTAAAACATTGATAAGAAAATAGACAAAGGCTACAAAGAGGTAATTTAGTTAGTTTTTTAATTAGTGTGTGTATGTGGGTGGGAGATATTGAGCATTACTAGTTAACATGCCAGAAGGTAAAATTATAATGATAAACTCTTTTACATTATAAAATTAAAATAATAATGATAATAAGTCAATCTAATAAAGATGTGAAATTTTATTCTATACCAATCTGTATTATTTATAATTTTACCTACTTTGAATCAATGTATAATTAGTTTCATGTTCTGTTCTTTTCATAAATACTTTGGAAATTCTCTTTATTATTATACCTATTGGTTACAAAGTTTTCTATATGATTTCTTTGTGCGAAGTTCCCTAACTTGCCCCTGTGAAAATTTAGATGTCCCCGTTTCATTGATTATGAGTAGTGGTATAGTAAAACAAAATCCTATTCATGCACGTATCTCTTTCCTTTAGGGAAGGAGTGTCAAGCAATGAGTGCTATTCCTATAAGAGAAAATAGTCCAGTGTTGGCAAAGTGGAGTTCATTGATTAAAAGCATGATTATATTTTGGCTATTGAAAAAAGCGTGCTGCCACATTACGTCAAAAGCAACATAACTGACCACTTCCTTTTCTGGAAAAGCTTTTGTATTTGGTTTTCCATGGCACTCCACTCTCCTGGTTTTTCTTCCCACCTTTACTTGGCATTCTTTTTCCTTTTTCTCCAAATAGTTATCATATATTGTCCACTCAAGTCCTGGACCCTTTTCACTTCCCTCACTAAGTCACCTCACTTAATGTCACCTTTAAAGAGCATCCATATATGATGACTTCCAGATTTATATCCTTAACCTTGACTTCTTCCTGATATCCAGGCTTATATAGACCACCTACTTGGAATCTTGACTTGAAAGTCTAATAGACATCTCTAACTTAAGGCTGAAACACAATCTCTGATTTTCTTCCCCAAATGTGTTTTCTATCTCAGTAGCCCCACCTTGTCCATGCAGGATATATTCCAAGAACCCCATTGAATGCCTGAAACCATAGATAGTACCATGTATATCTGTATATATATATATACAGATATACATGGTAATACATGGTACTATATATGAAATGAGTATACAAAATGAGTATATATATATATATATACACACACACACTATATATATATATATATGATGTTTATTTCCTATATATACACGTCTGTGATAAATTTTAATTTATAAGTTGAGCAAGAGCTTAGTAGCAGTAACTAATGAAACGGAACAATTATAACAATATACTATAATAAGATTTCTGTGAAGCTGGTCTCTCTTTCAACGAATCTTATTGTACTAAATAGGCATTTCTTCTGGTGATGACGTGAGATGACAAAATGCTTACATGACATAGGTCCATCTGCTTCCAAGACTACCTGAAACCAAAGACCATGATGGTCTTTCCCATCTTGCAAATACATCCCAATACGCTGTAAGTTCTTCAAGCCACAACATCTGAAAGCCATCCTTGATCCCTTCTTTTCTCTCTCCATTGCCACTTGGTAGCCCTCACTCTAAAACTCAGTCTAGCAGCTTGTTCCGTCACTTCTCTTATCCATCTGCTCACCATACACCCACTGACAATGCGCCTTAAATCAGTTCTCCTGTGATATTTTTTTTCTTCTGCTCTAGCTTCTGTACTCCCTTACAATTTATTCCTCATATAGCAGGGATAGTGGCATTTTGTCTCCAGCAGAAAATAAAGTTACCATTGTAATTTGATCAGAAGTTGCCAGATACTACAAGCAGTGCTAGTGGAGAAATCCAGAGCATCTGACGCTTTCTGAATTACAAAACCACAGGTATAGTCTACATAATATTAGGTCAGGTACCCTAAGGCTCTTGCAATGTGGAGCTTCTTTTTTTTTTTTCCTCATAGTGATAAACTAGATAATACAAGACTGGCATTCACTTATAGCTTAAAATATAAAAATCCAATTTCCTACAACAAATGCGTTTTTACAGTTCTGTGGTTATCACAAAGTTACAAGATTAAGTTTTGAGGAATTAATCAAAAACTGTCTAGTTAGCAATTGAATACCTTAATCTCTTGCTTTTTCACTCTCCGTCAGTAAATATAAAGAGAAATAGAGAAAACAGACAAAAAGAGAAATACAGTTTTCACTTGCATTAAATAACCTGCTCCACCGGCCCTTGTCTCTAATACTGCTCATTGTTCTACTCCTACAATCATTGGGTTTTAGGTATTTTCTAATGAGAACTTTTGTGAACAAGATGGCTAACAAAATAATGAGAACATTACCTATCAAAGGATTTATGCCAACAATATTGTGTCCTCTTGTTCCAAGATTTCTCATCGAATACTATTTATGACTTCTCTCTTAATTTTTATTATGATTGACTCATGATTTTGAGGCTTCTCTTTGGGACACCATATTCCATAATGTAACAAAAACTTATTTTTGTAACATGGTCTGGGACCAGCCATAGACTGTATGTTTGTGTTCCTCTAAAATGCATATGTTGAAACTACCCCCCCGCCCCCATCCCCACCCTGTGTGATGGAGGTGGCATCTTTGGGAAGTGATTAGGTCATGAGGGTTGCTATTTCATGAATGGATGAATGCCCTTGTAAAAGAGGCCCCAGGGAGATCCCTCACCCCTTTCACCATGTGAGGACAGCCATCTGTGAATCAAGAAGAGGACTCTTACCAGACACAAATCTGACAGCTGCTCCAATTTAGACTTCCCCACCTCCAGAACTGTGAGAAATAAATTTGTTTTTAAGCCACCCAGTCTATGCTTTTATTATAGAAGTGTGAACAGAGTTAAGACAGGTCCTGTTGCTTCCTGATTCTAGCCCACTGGTCTTTCTGTTTTAATATACTACTTCAATCTCAGCCTGAAGAGTCAAGATGAGTGATGTGGTGGTCATGAAGATGTGGGAAACTTTTCATGATAGTGGAAGATGTTAACTTTATGAAGACGTACAAAGCATTTTGGGCCTGTTAAGTTTTGTCTTGACTTTTCTTTCTTTAAGTTGTCCTCTTCCATTGTTAGGACAGCCAATTTCCAGCTTGCCCTATAGGAAAACTTATTAAAGAAGTTCTTTGCAAGGAGGATTGATGGCTTTATGTATATGAAGATAACATTTATAGAAGATTGTACTAAAAACAACTGTATTTCCAAGACCCATCTGTTATAAATACATATATATGATATATATATCATATATATATATATCCTACTGTTGTTTCTCTACACATTCAGAGCCTAAAGAGTTGGAACTACTATAAATATTTTCTATTTATATCAAAACACACCCACTACTTTTTTTGTGAACTAGGTTTATATTGCCAAGTATACGGATGCTAAAAATCTCCTCTTTTGACTAAAAAGTTTCTGTTATTACAGCAGGTATTTTTTGAAAGAAGCTGCAATGTTGTATATACTTTCACAGGAATCATGAGGATTCTCGGCCTGAACTTGGGAATGACATAATGCCTGCCATCCAGAAACTGGGGTTAGGGATTGGAATACATAATGTGCACAAGAAGTGCTGGCCAAAGAAGAGGGAGTCACTTACTATTCATGAGTTATGGAGACGATCACAAAACTTGTAAAAGACATTTGAGTTTGACCTAAAGGGTGTGTTTACTAAATTTAAGTATGCTGATCTTGAAAATAATCCCTTTGGATTTTCTCTCTGAAAAAAAAAAAAAAAAAAAAAAAAAAAAGGAGGGGAACTAAAGCAGAGAAAGAAACCTCAGTTTTCAAACATTTCAAATTGCTACATCATACAGACTGAGTGTATAAATGTAAAAAGTGGAGAAATGAGGCAATTTTCCACTCACTTCAAGTCAGTAGAAATATCTGTCTCAATTGTCATGATCTTTCACAAGAAAATGGCCTCATCTTTTTGTACTTTCATGAAGACCTAGCCTGAAAATCACTTCATATACAAGTTATTTTCCTTATATTATTGCATAGATCATTGACAATTTTGTACTGTTGCATGCATCAGTGTATATATAACACTTGTGTGTATCATTAACTATCATTGTACACACTGCAGACAAGTTTGCATGCAGCTTTGCATATATTATTTGCATATATCATTGGGGTTATTGCATATCCAGTGACAGGTTTTGCTAATGCATAGATAATATGTACACTTCTTTTTCACTATTGTGCATTTTTTCCCAGTGATCTCTTTTATGGCAGAACCTCTGCCCCAGAAAATAATGAGGCTTCAATAAAGGAGTCCCTGAGGCAGATGGCATGGAGATATTACTTGCATCCCTAATTATTTTGTTAATAAACAGTAAACTATATTTAGTTACCAGTGAGAACATTTTCATTCTGTAAATGTGCCTCTGACCCTTTTCTTTCTTAAGTGAAGGAAACAATAATAAGTAACCAAACCTTATTTGGTATAACATGTTAGCTAGAGACTAGATTTCGATGATATAGATGAAAATCAGTTTTGAAAGTCACTTAATTTTAGCCACTTAGCTAAAAGCTGCTGCAGAAGTTCAAGGAGTTTTCTATCATGATGAGTTAAATTTGAATTCTTAAAACTTTCAGTTTGAATTGTGCATTCTCTCAGTCAAGCCTGCTGGATACTTCTAGAGCATACCAGGGCCAGCATTGCCCATCCCTTGATGAGAAAGTCCTTGTTCATTTCTAGCTCATCAAGATATTCAGTCCACTCACTCTCCTGACCACGTAGGCCATTTGCTTCTACCATACTGAGAAAGGGATTATGATTATGTTCACGGGATTGGGCATGCTGATGTAGGAGTAATAACTGCGGACAAATACAACTTGTTAAAACTGAAATCTAGGGGCATCAAGGTGGCTCAGCGGTTGAGCATCTGCCTTTGGTTGAGGTCATGATCCTGAGGTCCTGGGATCGATTCCCACATCTGGCTCCCTGCAGGAAGCCTGCTTCTCCCTCTTCCTCTCCCTGTGTCTCTCATGAATAAATAAATAAAATCTGAAAAAAAAAAAGAAACACACACAAAACTCTGAAATCTAAATGACAGTCCTTTCCCCATTTTTGTGTGTTTTGATCCCTGAAGTTATGATTCAACTCAAAAGACCTTCAAAGATAGTGGCTAACAGATTTAATTTATAAAGATTTAACTGATATGGGCAACTAAATGATTTTCAAGAAGGAACAAATACCTATTCTTGAGTGAGAATTCACTTACTCTATATTAAGCCAAAAGTAACATTTCACAGAAATGCAATGACTGCTTTAACAAAAATTTCAGTTCTTTACTGAAGATACAATGGGAATCAAGAATATTTGTAAAAAAAAAAGTATATATATTTTTTATTACAGTTCAATTCACTATTTGTCTTTCATGATCTGTCCCTTTCTTTCATGTCATACAAGTGGGCCCAAGGATTTTTCTCTCTTGTTTTAGGGCTCTTGCTTCCAGAATGTCATGTATTTGTCAATTCGCCCAATCATATATTCATTTATTATTTAATTAAATCTTGTGTTCACTCTTCTACTAGATATTTATTCAGAGCCTCATATGTCTAGGGAACCATGGCTAGCAGTGGTTATTAAAAATGGCAAATAAAAGTCAGTCCTCAAATTCAAAAGGACTTGTTCAGGATTTGTTTCGAGTTCTAGAACTTGATTATTTCTATAGCTACATCCTCCCCTCAGTCTTCTCCGTAAATAGAGATCAGATTTATTTGATAACCTAATGATAACTATTGTGTGTCTGAATTCTGAGGCCATTTGTAACCTGTAAACTTACCTCCTTCACCTTCAAACATATTTTGTGAGCTGTGACAATGTGTTTACTGTTCTTATTTCATTAGAAAGAAAAACATCTTGGGGATGATGGTATTTTTCTGGACAGTGCCAGTGCATATTCATTTGAGCAAAGAAGTTAGGAAACTGTTCCTAATTAACCATGTTGTTTCCAACATTCCATAGACTAATAGGAATGCATGCCAGAGATGAAGAATACAGAGTAGTATAGCAGTAAATTGGCAAACAAAATTGACCTTTTGCCCACATAGCTTTTAATTAAAAAACAAAACAAGACAAAAACAAAACAAAAAAACAAAACAAAACAAAAACAAAAACAAAAACAAAAACAAAAAAAAAACACATGTGGGTCAGTGCCTGCCCCAAACTTAGAAATTCCTTGGCCTAAATTGCGTTCAGGGGTAAGTGAACAGAGGGCTACTGGAGTATACCACGAAGCTCTTCAGTTTTTCTTAAAGGCAAGAATCAAACAGCAGTTTCTTAGTAGTTGCAGAGATGGAAAATGACTTCAGTGATTTTGATTTGATTATAACATTTTCATTTGCTTTTATGTTTTTTGCACACAAGACCTCATTTCTATGAACCTTCAATGCATGTTAGATATATCCTTTGCCAGTAATAAAGTCTTTATTAAGTAAGGGATATTTTTTGTACATTCTTCAAATAAATAAATAAATTGTATCCTGGCATATAAAAAATAGTCTGGTAAACTGCTTATGAAAAAATTCTTTTAAACACAAAGCACAAAAGCCTTAATGGCTGGCATCTAGAAGTGCTCTATAAATATTTGCTGAATGAATAAACCGGGGAAGTTATTCATGGTAAAAATGGAAACGAGCAGACTCTTTAATAAAAAAGGTTATATATAGTCAAATGTTACTTAGCGGCAGTATAAATAACATTCCCCCTGATGTTAATAAAATAGATCAACCAAAACTTGGATAACTTAGTTTTAAGGCAGTCGCTTGAAATAAAAATCACTTGATAGTATTGCTAACAAATTCAACATAATAATTTGCATTACATTACAACCTTCTTTGAGAATGAAATGAAAAGCTCTTTAGTCCAGCTTCCCATCCTAAGTAAAAATCCCCTCTGAAGAAATTATTATCTAGCTTTCACTTGAATAGCTCCAGTAATGGGGAGCTCACTACTTCTGTAATAATCCACTCTATTGTTGCTGTTACCTATGTAATGTTTTTTAGATTATTATACTGAATTCTAACTATATAATTTAATCTTCTTTTCCTGATGCCACCACCTAAAGTTGCACAGAGAAAATGTCAATTTTCTCTTTGTTATAGTATTTCTAAGACATTTAAAAAAATAAGAATATACATCTTAAGCACTGTTTGGTCAGGAAATTTTCCTTTCCTTTTCTTTTCTTTTCTTTTCTTTTCTTTATTTTCTTTTCTTCTCTTTCTTTTTTTAAAAAAAATTATTTATTCATTCATGAGAGACACAGAGAGAGAGGCAGAGACATAGGCAGGGGGAGAAGCAGGCTCCCTGCGGGGAGCCCAATGCAGGACTTGATCCCAGGACCCTAGGATCTCGACCTGAGCTGCAGGCAGATGGTCAAATGCTGAGCCACCCAGGTGCCCCTGGTCAGGAAATTTGAAGATTATAGTGCACGTCAATGTTCAAGATTTTCTAATCAAACTTAATTAGTATATTACATTAATTAGACTTGTGTACACGTGTTCACTTTTGCCCCCTGGCCCAGACTAACTTCCTAAGAAGATCTACTGTTCTGATGAGAACAGAAATTGCGCTGTGGCTTCTGTGCAGAACAGGAAGCTCATTAGACCTAATTTTGAGCTCACATTAGTTTCAGCTGCTATCCGGCCTTTATGCAATTTCATGCAGCAATATAGTTCTTGTGTCTGTCTGGCTTTCATTTTCCTTGTCTATTATAGCATATTCTTAGGGTAATAGCTAACCTTTTAAAAAACAAATTGGCTTAAGTCAAAGTTCTTAAAATGTAGTTGGCCTGCAAAATTCCTGAAAATGTATATTTTTTAATATATGAAACCAAACTTGCCTTGCAATAAGCCTATTTCTCACATCTCAGATAGTCATTTACATCTAAAGTGATGAATATGTAAGGAAGCCTCAATAGATTTGCTTTTAATTTTGCCGAAGTCCAAGAAATTTACTGATTTTAATAATGCTTTTATATCTGGAAATTATTAACAGTATAAAGAGATCTCTCTGCAAGTTTTCATTGTGTAGTATGCAGGACCCTTGAAGGAACAACTATATTTAACAAGGAGATTTTTGTTCCCCCAGTAAGGTATTAGTTTCAAATTTCTTGAAAACAGTTTGATATTCAGTGTTATTTCTTGATCAAATTCAAAAATGCAAAGAATTTGCACTCAAATGAGTGATCTACGGACAGAGAAATGCAACTGAGCATTGAGTCAAGAAGTAAATTTTTTCACTTAGTTCAAGCAAAATATTAACTTTGAAAATATGAGCTAAAGCTGTATAATCAATGTACATAAAGATGCACACTTGTGGAGTTTGTGGCATTATTGTTGCATAATTGAGAAACTTTCTGTCTCTATTCTTTTAAATAGTAGAAGATGGAAATTGCTACTCCTTGATTTTCTCTTGTAAAGCTTCAGCATCTTTGGTCCCTTCAAAGAAATATGATGAAATTCAGTGGTTACTCTGTTTGAACATTCTTGTTTTGGGTCTGTCTTAAAATGTTAATCCCATGAAGTTGAGCATTTTAAAATATGTTTTATAGCATATATTCCTTTTTTGTGTGTCTGTGGAATGTCAGTTAAGAGTCCTTGATCATTTTTTTTTTCATTGAATTGTCTGAATATCTCTTACTGATTTTCAGGACTTATTTATAAATTTAGATATGAGTGTGTGTTGGTTATACATTTGCAAATACCATCCATTGGTCAGTGATTATCCATTTCACTCTCTTATTAATACCTTTGGATAATCTGTAATTTCTAATTTTAATATAATCTAATTTATCCATTTTTTCTTACATAGCTAGTGCTTCTGATTCCTATTTAAGAAATCTGTCCCAACTCCAGGAATATGATGTTACTCTCTTACATCATCTTCTAGAAGCTTTAGTGTTTGATCTCTCACATTTGTACCTATTTTTAACTAGATTTTTGAGTATAGTATACAGAAAAGCCACATTTCATTTTTTCCCATGTGGTTATCCAATGAACCTCGAACATATTCTTGAAAACAAACAAACAAAAAAAAAAAAACAAACAAAAAAAAAAAAACAAAAAACCTCCTTTCTCAACTACTTCCCTGTGTTACCTGTGTCATAACTCATAACTCATGTGATGGTATGCACTGTATGCATGTGGTCTTGTTTCAGGAATCTGTATTTTGTTTATTTGGTCAGTTTGCCTATCCTTGCACTCACAACTCTTATGTCTTAATTTACAATAATTTTATAAGCTATAATGTTAACAGAATAAATATAGTTATCAGAAAAATGAAAATTAAACTTACATTGTTCCTAAACAGCCAGAATGTCTAAATTAAACTTACTGGAAAAACAAAGAAACAAAAAAACTAATGTCGTACTATATGTTGGCAAGTTGAATTTAAATAAAAGCAAAACAAGTATATATATCTCTCATTCGTGAAATAAAAACAACAAAAAAAGGCTAACAATATCAAATTTTGGTAAGGATGCTATACAACAGAAATTGATGACCTACTGCCATGTGTGTTTGGGGAGGTGTGGGTAAAAATCAGCTCAAATACTTTGGGAAACTGTTGCCAAAATTGACTAAATGTAAACATACAAACATTTTTGGACCACAATCCCACTCCTGGGCATATACCCGACAGAAATGCACAAATAGGTGTTCACATAGATGAACAAGAATTTTGATGGCTGAATTATAATATATCATAAATATAACATATCATAAACATAATAATATAATATATCATAAAGATAATGATATCATAATATTATATCATAATAACTCGACTCTGGAAATATCCATGTTTAACACTAGAAGGATACATGAATAGAAGTAGATTATACGGTGTGATATTAGACAAGAAAGAAAATGAGCAATCTACAACCTACTGTATACTGCTAAATGCAACCCCATCGATGAATCTCTGGAGCAATTCACTGGGGAAGAGAAAGGTGAGCACATTTGGAAAAGGACACCAGAGAGCCTGTGGGTTGCTAGCAATGATTTCTTTATAGATCTGTGTGGTGATTACACAGCTATGTTCATTTTGTGATAATTCCTAATTCCTAATACAATATTTGTGGTTTGTTCATTTTTCTATTTATATGTAAAGCCTTAATAAAAACGTATCAAAAATGTTTTGAACACAGTACTGAAAACATAGTATTAAAGTTAGATGCCATCATTTCGACGCTGTGTTTTCCAAAAAGTGAATTAAATTGGCATATTTATTTCTATGCATTATACACCTTAATCGTGAAATTGATAATGCATTTGTTCATAAGGGCCGTTTTGATGTATTACTGATAGTAAAGCAAATTGTGCTGGTACAAGCTCAGATTTGCAGTCAGTCAAGAACATTTTACATCATAATTCAGTTAGTTATCCCATTAGGTCTCTCTTCCAGATTTATGTAATTGACAAATTTCATAAGCATGTCTTCCATGCCTTAGATAATAAAAATATTAAAAATGACAGTATACAGGATGAAAGCCTGTGGCACATCATTAAGGAGCTCTCGTCAAGTTGACATAGTCATTAATCAACATATTTGGGGCATAATTATTAGCCAATTTTGAATGCTCCCAAAACTGTTATCTTCTAGACCACATTTTACCCTTTTATATTTATAAAATATATATATATTTTATATATATTTATATAAATATTTTATATTTATCAGAGATATTGCCAAATACCTTGCTAAAATCAAATTAGACACATATCTATGGAATTAGCTGTGTTCTCTTAAACAAGGACATGATCAAAAAGGAAATCCTTGGGAATCCGTGAGTGGCTCAGTGGTTTAGCACCTGTCTTTGGCCCAGGATCCTGGAGTCCCGGGATTGAGTCCCACATCAGGCTCCCTGCATGGGGCCTGCCTCTCCTTCTGCCTGTGTCTCTGCCTCTCTCATTCTCTCTCTCTTTCTCTCTCTTTCTGTGTCTTTCATGAATAAATAAGTAAAATCTTTTTTTTTATTTTTATTTTTTTTTTTAAATCTTTTTTTTTAAAAAAAGGAAATCTTTATAACCCACCAATACCTCCAGTATCACCAACCCTCCATTTTTCTTTTTTTCTAAATGCTCATAACCCACATGCTAGATTTTGAAGGAGAGCTTTCTTATCTATTTTTCCCTATATTTACTAAGTCCCTTGTTTGCAGTGTGTGTGTGTGTGTGTGTGTGTGTGTGTGTGTGCATGTGTTGGGGGGGGGCTATCTTTACTTTTCTGGCACCTCCTTTGATAAATATTCAAAGACGCTAGGTTACATTTATGAAAAATGCCAGTCGTTTGGGATACAAGCTGAATGTTTCACAGAAGTTAAAGCAGCTCTGCCTCTCTGCTTCTGTCCTAACTTGTTACAGGAGGTAATTCCTCTACTCAGTTATTAGTTCTGCTACTCCCAGGATGAAGTGAAGTCTCTTGTCTTTGTTTCAGAAGCTAGAAATGGTAGACAAAGCTTTCTGTCTTCTTGTCTTCTAATAATGTCTGACAAAATCACTTCTTTTTTTCTGTTTTGTTTCAAAATGTATTTTAATACTATTTTGTTTAACATTATATAGGCATTAATTTTCCCATATCTTACGAATGACAATAATATTGCCATTTTCACTTCTCTAACTCACAGCAGACGTTAATTAGTGGTCATGCCGCTCTTTCCTGGCTTCCAATCAACAAGTATCTCCACTTAGTTGAAACCTATTTGAGCTCTTATAAATTGGTCATATGCCACATCTTCTAGCTATTTCTGTCCCATTGTAAGTAAAATCTGAGCTTACTATAGGCATTTTTTTGCACTTCTTCAGATGCAGTTTTTTATTTATCAATCGAGATAATTCTCAATTGTCTGCTTAAACTTTGTTTTAAATATTGCATTTCATTAGTCTTATTATCTTAGACCAGCTTTCATTTGCACGCCATCATACACTTTCCATGATACTCTTATATTACCTATGTTTTTTAGCGTTCAGAGGGTCTTTTAAATCCATGGAATCATGTTTTTTTCTCTTTTGAAAGAATTTCAATGATTACTTCTTCAAATGTTTATATTCCATGTATTTGTTTTATTCTAGAACTTTTTAGACTTATCATTGAAACTCTACCTTTATGCTCCGTGTTACAAATTTTAATGATTTACTGATGTATCGTTGATGCACACTAATATGCACATTCCTTTAAATTATACAGTTTGATGATTTTATATGTTACACCTATGAAACCATCACAGAATCAAGATAATAAATTTATCCATTACCCCAAGAAGTTCACTTTTGTCACTTTGTAACCCTTTTCTTTCCCCCTCCTTGTCTCCCTTCCTCCTGCAATTGATGATCTGCTTTTGCTCCTATATATCACTTTACATTTCCTAGAATTTTTATAGAAATTGAATTGTAGCAGGTGCACTTTTTTTTTTTTTATCCAGGGCCCCTTCAGATTATTTTTTAGATTGACCATGTAGTGTGTATCAATGTCCATTCCTTTTTATTACTGAACCGTATTTTGCCATGTGGATATACACCATTTGGTTTTCTGTTCATCCATCTATTGATGGACATGTAGGTTGTTTCCAGCTTTGGGCTATTACAAGGAAAGCTGCCAAGAACATCATGCACAGGGATGCCTGGGTGACTCAGTGGTTGAGAGTCTGTCATCGGCTCAGAGTGTGACCCTGGGGTCCCAGAATCGAGTCCCCCATCAAGCTCCCCATGGGAGCCTGCGTCTCCCTCTGCCTGTGTCTCTACCTCCCTCTGTGTCTCTCATTAATAAATAAATAAAATCTTTTAAAAAAGAACATGATGCACAGAACTTTGTTATGTTCACATGCTTTATCTTCTCTCAGAAAATACCTAAGAGGGGGATGGTAGGATCATATGGTAAGTTGTAGGAAAGAAGTACCTTCCGCCATTCAGATGATTCTTTGCTCAGCTCTGGGTGGTCTCTGCCTATATGTATGCTCATCATTGCTCAACTGAAGACTTGTCTCAAGATAGGAAGCCAGGAAGTATGACTCACTTCATGTTGTCCCATATCTCAGAGATCCCAGCCCTTGGTTGCCTCACATCTTACGTCTTCCAAATTGCCATTTGCTGTATTTTGACTACTTTTTCATTGTTTCAGGTGGGAAAGTACATTCAATCCCTATGACTCCATCTTGGTCAAAAGCAGAAGTTCTTGAATTCTAACTTGCTTTGTATTTTCCTATATTAACTTCTGTATAAATCCTTCAATATTACCTTTCAGCTGACCAATTCTTTCTGAGGTAATATGTAATTTTTGGATTTTCCTCTGATGAAGTTTTCTTTTTCCTATCAATGACTACATTTTTTTTTATTTCTGAGATCACTTTTTGGCTCTTTTTAGTATCTGTCTGTAAATGCTTTATTTCCTCTGGTTGCACCTGATCATTACTGTTGTTTTTAATGAATACATTATATTTCTGAGAACCTAAAACATATTTATTTCCACTGGTCCTTGATGGCTCTTCATCTGGAATTAATTTCCAATGAACTTTTGACATTTTCTTAGCTGACTTTGTGGCATTTGTTTTCTTTCCTGTGATTTCAAATTTCTGGCTCTGTGTCTCTCACCTCCTTTTCTGCCTTATAGTTTTGTGACTTTCTCTATTCAGCATACCACATCCGCAGTCCAGAGCCACATCTTACATGGATTACCTTGTGCCTTTGTCTGGTGGTCTAACTAGAGAATCATGGTCCACTCACCAAGTCTTGGTGCCGAGCTCATATGTACCTGTTTTCTAACTTCCTTTTTTTAAAAAAAAAAAATTTGTTTGTTTGTTTGTTTGTTTGAGAGAGAGAGAGAGAGAGAGAGAGAGAGAGGGAGCACCACCCAAATGTCCCTCATTTTCTGACATCTTTGGGCACAGTCTCATCTGGGCCATATTTCCAAGTCAGTAAGCAGCTGTTTTAGTCTTGTTTTACAAGCAAATTAGTCCTGGGCCAGTCTTATTTTCAGCCCTGACCCAGGCTTCCTTTCCCTGACACACATGGGGAGACTTCTTTTTACCAATATTCCCCAGGAGCTGGTGCCCTGCTGCCTCTGTGTTTTCCCAGACCCTGAATCCAGTCAGCCTCTGCTTTGGTCCATTGCTTTGCATTTTGGTTGCATTTCTTGTGCATGGAGATGCTTATCTTATTTTTTATCCTGGCTATGTCTTTTCAATTTTCTTTTTATCTATCTTATCTAAAAATACTATATATTTAGAGCAGAAGGAGGCCTCCAAGCCTGAACTCATAATATTATCTTGCCTGCAAGTCTCCTTTTCAATTTATTCTTTTCATCTGATACATATTTTTCAACCAGTTATTAAAGTTAGTTCTATACTTAATTGAAAAAAATTTCTCCCTTTTTCTTTTAAATTAGAATCTAGGTTTATAATCTCTGGTAGTATTACAACCACCCACTTGGGCATGATGTTTATGCAGGAGCCATTTATCACTAGAAAAGAAATTTCAAGCCCTCTCTTGAACCACCTACTAAGTTTTTCTTTTCTCTCAGAGGTACTGATTTATAAATTACAAATCAGAAATGGCCACATAATTATAAGCTTTCACTAAGTTTAGAAGTCTAGTTTTATCCATTTCTCCAGCTTCTCTATTATAATTTATCACTCAACCCCAGTAGACTGAGGCACTAGAATATAAACAGTATGTATCTTTATAATTCACACACACACACACACACACACACACACACACGGAGTGTATGCATGTGAGAGAGGGAAAAAAAGAGAAAGAGAGAGAGAGATGAAGGGAAGTAGAAGAGAAGAGGGAGAGAAAAAGAGGGAGGGAATAGCATCTTCCTGTTTAGGAAATGATAAGAGGTCTATATAAGTACACATCTTTCAATTCATGCTAATAATTTGCTAGTTATCTACAGATACTTTTGTTCTATTATTTCCAAAAAAGAGTTAGTGTTGTCTTCTTAGAAACCAAGAGTTTATGACTATTCAATATCTCCACTTCCTCTATCTTCTCTTCAACTTTGCAGTTTTTTCCATCGAGCTCTCACAACATCCATTCAGAACACATTTGCCCTCTTAGCCTCTCCCAATATGTTGAGGAGCACTTCTGTCCCCTTATATACCATTTTTCTGAGGTTTTTGTGATGAAAAAGTTATAATCCTTAATCCTTGGATCAATAGAGGCTGCACATTTCACAAGCCAAATGAACAAAGTAATCAACTTCCCCAAATTACACTTCTTTATAGATCAAAGAGAAATAGGAAACTTTTCATTGATCTTTCCACCATGTTCATCATGAAAGCCTGACATTTGCCCTCCCCTTGAGGTTAATCACTATTTTCTCCACATCTCACCGCAAAGAATAACTTTTAACTTCTGTTTTCCCTTCTTTTGGAATTTTGCTTCCTTTAAAGTTGACAATAAATTCTACCTTTTAAAGTAGGGAGATTAATGGGAATAAGTATTTGTATGCTAATCATCTCTTTATTGAAAAGTTATAATGCAGCAAAAAATGAGTAACTTAAAAAATTTATACTGGAATTCTTTTTGAGGACTAGTGAGGAGAAATATTCTAATTTCACCACTAAACAATTCAATACTCACATTTTACCCTCTGTGGTCATTGTAATAATTGCACGTTTACTTCAATGACCAAATCACCTTGTTGTTTTGGGTAACGCATAGATAGAACTTTCGACACAGTTCACTATAGAATTTCTTCTAGGTTTGGAACAATGTATTTAATAGAGAAGAAAGTATTTTTATAATCTGTTAATGAGTAGTTCATCTACAGCCCCTCTAACATTTTATACAATTCTAGGTAAGATAGGCATGTGGATGGTAGATGACTATAGGGATATTAAATACTACAATAGGGGGGAAAAAGCATATAGATTACAGACACAGATACAACTCCCATTGTTAGTGAGCAGATTATCAGAAAAGTGATTGCAAGGAGGTATTGGAGATTGGATTTCCCAGGATACAAATTCTAAGATAGAGAAGATGTAGGAATTTTTTAGTACTTTAGGGATGGAGACCCTAAAGTAAAGGAATGGGATGAAGTGGAAAGAGACAGAGGGAGTAGTTGCCATTCAAAATAGATTCCGTGGAGGCTTCACCAATTCTAGAGACCGTGATGACCTGCCAGTATTCCCCAGATGAGGTGGGAGGACTGCCCTTTCAAACTCCTGGTTGACGAGTCATTGCATGTGCACAACCCCAGGAAGAGGCATGGCCTTGGATATGGTGCCTATTTTTCACTCAGTAAGTTCCTCAAGAGGAATTAGAGCTAACAACTATCTTTTGGCAACATTGAAATAACTGAGGGAATCATTCCTCCTGTCATACAGGAGGACCCGAATGGCACATCACGGCATCCACTGCAGGAAGTAATGCTTGCAGTGGACATACTGATACTTGAAGAAGTTACACTTTCTCACTTTTATTGGAACATGTTACACCCTTGTTTATACATGGTCTGTGGCTGCTTCATCCTATAACGTCAGATGTTAGTAGTTCTACCAGAGGTGTATGGCCTGCAAAGCCTAAAATGTTTAGTATCAAACCCTTTATAGAAAAAGCTTGCTGGGGACACCAGGGTGGCTCAGTTGGTTAAGCATCAGCCTTCAGCTCAGGTCATGATCTCAGGGTCCTGAATTTGAACTCCACATCTGCCTCCCTGCTCATTGGAGAGCCTGCTTCTTCCCCTTCCTCAGCCTGCAGCTCCCCCATCCTGTTTGCTCTGTCTCTTTCTCTCTCTCCCCTTCTCCCCCTCCCTCTCTCTCCATCTCCCCCATGTCTGTCAAATAAATAAATAAATAAATAAATAAAATCTTTTTTAAAAAAGGAAAACCTTGCTGATCCTTGATTATAGGGTTACTACCTTCAAATAATATTGTATCATTCCCTAGTAACATAAGGAACTCGATACAGAATGTTTTTTTTCCTTGCCCCCTGTCCTTTGTGCTATTGTAGTTGTAGGTTTGACTTCGACATCTGTTATAAAACCCTTTAACCCATTGTTACTATTTTTGTTTTAAAAACTCAATTATCTTTTAAAGAAATTTGGAAACATGAAAAAATATCTTATATTTACTGACATGTTTGCCGTTACCAGCATTCATTTCTTCACGTAGAAATGAGTTTCAATATGGTCAATTTTCCTGGACGCTGAAAAATTTTCATTTCTTAAAGTATATACCTTTTAGAGATAAATTCTCTCAGCTTTTGCCCTAAATATCATGTTACTTTCATGTGTAAGGGATATATTTGCTGGATATGGAATTTTAGATTGACACATTTGTTTTTTCCTTTCCTTTCATCCTATCAGATGTCATTCTTTTTTTTTATTTTTAATTGGAGTTCAATTTGCCAACATATAGCATAACACCCAGTGCTCATCCCATCAAGTGCCCCCCTCAGTGCCCGACACCCAGTCATCCCCACCCTCCGCCCACCTCCCTTTCCACCACCCCTTGTTCGTTTCCCAGAGTTAGGAGTCTCTCATATTCTGTCTCCCTCTCTGATACTTCCCACTCATTTTTTCTCCTTTCCCCTTTATTCCCTTTCACTATTTTTTATATTTCCCAAATGAATGAGACCATATGTTTGTCCTTCCCTGATTGACTTATTTCAGATGTCATTCTGTTGTCTTTTGCCTTGTATCCTTTTTGCTAAGCTGTTATTGGCCTCTGGGTACTTTTGAGATTTTTCTCTTTAGCATTATTTTTTACCAATTGATTGTAATGACACTTGGTGTGTTTTTCTTTGTATTTATCCTGATTACATGTCACTGAATCCTTAAGATATCAGGTTTACTATTTTCAACTACTGTTTCTTCAAATGTACTTTTTAGAGGTGCCTGGGTTGTTCAGTGGGTTAAATGTCTGGCCCTTGATCTCAGATCAGGTCTTGATCTCAGGGTTGGGAGTTCAAGTCCTGTATTAGGATCCACGCTGGGCATGAAGCCCACTTAAAAAAAAAATAGGGGCAACTGGGTGGCTCAGTAAGTGGAGAACCTGACTCTTGGTTTCAGCTCAGGTCACAATCTCCTGGTCCTGGGACCCATCTCAACATTGGGCTCCTAGCTCAGTGGAGAATCTGCCTAGGATTTTCTCTCTCTCCCTCTGCCCATCCCCCTCTGTCCCACCCCCACTGTGAGCTCTCTTTCTCTAAAGTAAATAAATAAAATATTTTTTAAAACGTATTTTTGTCTCCTCCCAATGTCTACCTTCTCTGCTTTTAATTCTCTGCTTGCATGATTGTTGGGACACTTAATAGTATCCTGCAGTCTACTGAAGCACTGTTCATTTTTTTAAAAGACTTTATTTATGAGAGAATGAGAGAGAGGCAGAGACACAGATAGAGAAACAGGCTCCTTGCAGGGAGCCTGATGCGGGACTCGATCCCAGGATTCCAGGATCATGCCCTGGGCTGAAGGCAGGTGCTAAACTGCTGAGCCACCCAGGAATCCCCCGCACTGTTCATTTTTAAACATTTTATCCCCTCTGAGCTTCCATTTGAATGGTTTATACGGCCTTGTATTCAAGTACACTGAGAATGTCTTCTCAGTTTCTAATCTGCAGCTAAATCCATCCAGTGCAAGTTTTATTTCAGATATAAAAATAATTCAGAGGGACACCTGGGCAGCTCAGTTGTTTAAGTGTCCAACTCTTGATTTCGCCTCAGATCATGATCTCAGGGTTGTGGGATTGGGCCCTGAATCAGGCTCCATGGCTAGTGTGGAGCCTGCTTAAGATTCTCCTCTCCCTCTCCCTCTCACCCCCAACCCCAACCATATATAGAACAAAACTTCCATTTTGTTCTCTTTGGTTGTATCTTTTCTTCCTTAATATATCATTCCTTCAACATTTATATATTTTATTTCAAAGAATATAATTAATTTATAAGCTCAGTTTTAAAGTCCTGCTTAGCTAATTTCATCAACTCTGTTATTTACAATCTATTTCTATTGATTGACTTTTCTCTTGTTTAAGTTATTTTTTCTTGCTCTCTCAAATGTCTAATTTTTTTTTTTAAATTATACTAGACATTATGGATGCTTTGTTGTTGATCTTCTGAACTTTCATGGCATCCTTTAATGAAGTGTTGAGTTTTGTCTGAGCAAGGAGTTAATCTATTTGTAGGTCAGATTGATCTTTTTTTCAGACTTGTTACCAATCTTTATTCAGATGTGCCCAGAGTAGCCCTTGTTTTAGGACTAAATTATTCTAATTTTTCTGAGATGTCTGCTGAATGCCTAACCTTGTTCAACAACTCCTCTCAATCTTCTCTAGTGTGAAGTTAAACTACTTCCAGCCTTGTGCTTCCTTTGGTTGTTTTTCATTTCATAAAGGCCTTTACCTTGTCTTGCGGAGCCTTGGTCTGCAAATACACAGGTTACTATTCATACAGAGTTTGAACTTCCAAGGCTCATTGGTTATCCCATGCAGATTTCCAGAGGTCTTTCTCTTTATAGCTGCCCCCTCCCTGGTACTTTGTCCTGCAAACTCCAGCTTCCTCCAGAGCTTTGATTTTGATATGTCTCCATCTCCATGACACTGTTGTACTGTTTGGGATGCTCTTCTACATGCCACATAATCCAGAAAGTGAAACAGGCAAAAAGTCAGTCATCTGTCAGTGGTCACCTCATTTGTTTATCTTCTCTTGTGGTTCAGGAATCCTGTATTGTCTGTTGTCTAATCCCTATAAAGAGTAACTTTATATATTTTGTAATTTTGTGATTTTTTTTATGGCAGGAGAGATATTCTATCATAGTTGAAAGCAGAAATAAACCATGTAAACGTCACTTAATGAATGATATATCTGTGATGATTTATAAAATGACTTCTTTTATCATAGTCCTCATAAAATCAATTATTTTATTGTCACTTTTAAGTTTTTAATTTGCAAAGTGCTGCATATATATTGATGTTTTGATAATTTATTTAATACTTTTCTACCATTCACTCCCATTAGTAGCAAAACTCATTCAAAAAATTATCTTGCCCCTTAGCACTAAACATCATGCCACATTTTCTGTAATATGTTTACTTATAATCATAGTTATTTCATATAGTGCTATAAACTAAGAGTATTTTGTTCTATATGAATGTTACTTGTCTCAAAATATTTTTGCATTTTTGTTATTTAACAATTTTTATATTACCAAAGGAAGTTTTACTTCATTTAGTAACTGAAATTATTTTCCTAGAAATGTGGTTATCAAGAGGCATGGGTTGTATATCTCTTAAGTGTTAGCAAACACATTACCTGAGTACTATATACCTTAGTTCTCATGAGTATGGGGCTTACTGTAAGATTAGGCCTCATCTCAAGAATTGCTAGGATTCTGAGCTCTGAACTTTTTAAAGCAAAAGAGAGTTTAGAGTTGTATGTAATTGCTTTTTGTTTCACTTATAATCTACTCAGACATAAAACCTCACATGAGGAATTAGTAGATTGTTACATCTTTTTCCTAGTGATTTTTAGTTGAAGAATTCATGCTAAATTTATCAACCCTCAGCCAATTAGACTTTGACATGTACTAATAAGATCTAATTGAGGAATTATGAAGACATTTGCTCAGGAGAAAATGAGCACATAATTACACCATAAAGAGGTTAGAGTATCAATGTTACCCAGCTGGAAGAATATTAGTTGAAGTCCCAATGGCATCTATAAAGGACACCCCATAATATATCTGTAGAATGTTGCACTGCTAAGGCCAATTAAAAGATGTAGAATAATGCATTGTCAATTATAGAACTTCAACTCTAAATATCCATTTTCCTCTCTTGCCGTGACCTTTTTCAGGTGCTGGGGGATGGTCTCCATCCGACAGTGACCATTATCAATGGCTTCAGGTTGACTTTGGCAATCGGAAGCAGATCAGCGCCATTGCAACCCAAGGAAGATACAGCAGCTCAGACTGGGTGACCCAGTACCGCATGCTATACAGTGACACTGGGAGAAATTGGAAACCCTATCATCAGGATGGGAACATCTGGGTGAGTCATTGTCAGAAAAATATATGACTGTCTTGGTCACACCTCCAAAGATTTGGTTTAGTTGGTCTATGGGGCAGCCTAGGCATAGGGATTTTAAAGTTTCCCAGGTCATCCTAATCTACAGCCAACACAGGGAACCATACTTTAGATTGGTTTTTGGCCTATAGGTAAGTGGGCATGGAAGAAGTTTATTATGAGATATAAAAAGATATTAGAAAATTAGAAAAGACCTCCCTCAAAATTTAGCAGAGACAAAGAGACTGACCAAACAGACCAACCAACTTTGAGTAGACAGGGCTCAGGTCACAAATTCTTCCAGTGAAACATTCATTATTTTCCAACTCTATGTGGATTCTTTATTTTTTTGAAAGATTGTATTTATTTATTCATGAGAGACACACAGAGAGAGGCAGAGACACAGGCAGAGGGAGAAGCAGGCCCCATGTAGGGAGCCCGATGAGGGACTCAATCCCAGGACTCCAGGATCACGCCCTGAGCCAAAGGCAGACACTTAACCTCTGAGCCACCCAAGGGTCCCTCTCTGTGGATTCTGACTTAAAATCAGATTAGCATATTGGTGATATGATTTGAGGGCTATAAACCAGACAACAAACCATCTTTCACATTTTCTGTTTCTGTAAAGTTTTAATTCTATGATTGAGAGTGTCAAATCCTCTCCTATCATAATGCACTAAATTGTAATACAGATAGCTGGTAAAACACAGAAGTGGGCAGCCCGGGTGGCTCAGTGGTTTAGCGCTGCCTTTGGCCCAGGGCGTGATCCTGGAAACCCGAGATGTGGGGTCGAGTCCCACATCAGGCTCCCTGCATGGAGCCTGCTCCTCCATGTCTTTCTGTTCCTCATGAGTAAATAAATAAAATCTTAAACACACACACACACACACACACACACACACACACATACACAAAACATACACACACACACACACACACACACACACGAAACAACAACACAGAGGTATTTTGGCCTTTATTTTGCTTTTCAGATACTTAGCAATTAGGGATAGCTCATTCTGAAAAAATATAGAGACATAAGTTCAAAGAACTAAGAAAGTTCAAATTTTCTGGGGTGACTTGGACTCTTTGGGTTAACATAAAATACCAGGGGTTCAGTGGGAGAGACAGGCCACCCAATGGAAGTAATCACACACAGTGAAGGTAGGCTTCATCTCCATTCAGGGCTCTCAGGCTTTTCTCATGGTGTGAAGAATGTATTTTCTACTGTTCTCTGCCATTCTGGTGTTCCTTTTGTTTCTTCCTTTCATATCCTATATTTTTCATTAAAAATAAGTATGTGATGAGTGATTATTTCTAGAAGAAACTATAGTGAGCCAATTATGAAATTTCAGAAATCAAAACAAGTTTGAAGCACAAACTACATACTGTGAAATGTTTTTTTAAATGCCAGTGAGCCTACAACATAATGATTACATTCCTTTAATAACCTATGACAGAAATGGTTTAATCCTTGTTAATGTGAAAAGATAGTCCCTTGGCTTGATGTATTCTAAAAGAAATAAAACTCGTTGTTTTCTAAAAATTCTTGAGTACTGGGATCCCTGGGTGGCGCAGGGGTTTGGCGCCTGCCTTTGGCCCAGGGCGCGATCCTGGAGACCCGGGATCGAGTCCCACGTCGGGCTCCCGGTGCATGGAGCCTGCTTCTCCCTCTGCCTGTGTCTCTGCCTCATTCTCTCTCTCTCTCTCTGTGACTATCACAAATAAATAAAAATTAAAAAATAAAAATTCTTGAGTACTTTATAGCTCATTATGTCTTAACGTGCACTAAGTGATTGAAGTTTAGCATTTACAAATCTTGACCAAAAAGTACACTTCAGACATAAGATTATGAAAAAATGTAACTAAATATTAAATTTTCTTTTAATCTAAATACTACTTAATGTTATATATATTACGTTTAAATAAAAAAGATTTCTGGGGGTGCCTGGGTGGCTCAGTTGGTTAAGCATCTGCCTTTGATTCAGGCTGTGATGCCAGAATTCTAGGATGGAGTCTTGCTCAACAGGGAGTCTGCTTCTTCCTCTCCCTCTGCCCCTCCCACCACTCGTGTGCTCTCTCTCTCTTTTTCTCTGTCAAATAAAAAATTGGTAAGATCTTTTTTAAAAGAGAGATTTCTGACATAGATTTGGATAGCTGTTTGATGGACAACCCTCCATGCCATGGGAAATTCCAGATAGTCAAAAATTTTTAGGTTGATACAGTTAACAAGTTGTTTTCCCTATCCATCCAAATGGGTGGAAAAATGATTATCTGAGAAGAATGAAAAGCAATGTAAATTCAAATACTTCAGTATTGGGGATCCCTGGGTGGCGCAGCGGTTTAGCGCCTGCCTTTGGCCCAGGGCGCGATCCTGGAGACCCGGGATCGAATCCCACGTGGGGCTTCCGGTGCATGGAGCCTGCTTCTCCCTCTGCCTATGTCTCTGCCTCTCTCTCTCTCTCTCTGTGTGACTATCATAAATAAATAAATTAAAAAAAACAAAACAAAACAAAAACAAATACTTCAGTATTGGTTTTAACAAAGGCAAATTGTTACTCTTTTATGTAATTATAGGAGGGATGGACATCATAACTAATTTTATTGATAATATTGTTATTAAATGTGCATATGGAGAATATGAATTATTTTATGACTATTGAGTACTGTGTTAAAAATAAGTGAAGAACAAGGCATGTTAATGAGAAATTTTGACAATTTAACAGAATTTTAAAGTCATTAATCTGACTTTGGAATCTGACTGTGAAATGATAATGGCTCTTGAAAATAGTCCTCAAGAATGGTTTATTTGAATATTTCATACTCAAAGATATGAGTTGCTAAACGTGCTTAACTAGTCAAACCTTCTCAGTTCTTACTGATAATACGTGGCATAATAGAATTCTTTATACTTTATCCACAATGCCATTTCCTTCTATTCAGAATTTTCTTTCTAATGTACCAGAAAAATCTGTGCAGATTGGTAAAATTGCCCACCCCCTGAAAAATCATGCATTTACATAGTCCACAAAATCTAATTTGCATACTGCTCTTGAGGTGTTTTCTGGCTTCCTAAGTATAATCCTTAGGACAGGGAGAAAGTATTCCGTGTGAGCATTTCTTATCAAAAGTCCATTCAGCATTACATTAAATAAGAATTCCAGCAGATTTTTGCTATGAGGCTGCATTTAGCTTTGCTTGGGAAATTCAATTACTGGTTTTTGAATGCAGATATTTGGAGCCAAAATAGGCAGTTGAAGTATTAACAGTGAATGCCTCCTTTACATACCATTATTGTTTTGCAAGATAGTAACATACCATAAATTTAAAATTAGATCTCCCAGTCATGCTTTAAATTTAAATTTACCTGTAATGTAAATGTATATCTTCTTCTTCCTTTAAAAATTTTTTTATTACATGATAAGCAAATGCTTATATATTCCTAATTACTTTTTAAAGCAATTTTTATCCCTTTCATTAATAGTAAGCAGTTATCAAACTGGGATCAGTAACCACTGAATGTATTAGATGGAGAATCCCACAGAACAGACATGTTTATGGTATTTAAATTACATCCTTACATATTTATCAAGAATATAGGAATATCAGTTCATATTCTCTAAGCAATATTGAAAAGAATATTAATTTGCTAGATATATTAAAAACACGAGTCTCTTACACGCTTTTTTCCACATACATACACACACAGAAATCATCATTGTTTCTTACTAATTTGAAACCTGTACAAAAGCTGGAAAGCAAATAATAGCAGGTTAATGTATTACATTATTATTACAATTATTACATTACATAGATTACATGTTTTTCTGAACATCAAATCAATAGCTTGAATATGTATTCTCGACCTCCTTTTTAACCAAATATCTTACTAATTCATATCTAAATAAAGTTCCTAAAACATCTTTGTAGATTAGCATATAACCAGGAGTTCAGTAAGTGAAAGCCAAGATATGTATTCTAAAAGCTTGAACTCAAGTATCTGGGTTCATATGTGTGGTTTATAAACTTAGAGAGGTCACTCTGTGCCTCCAATTCCTATCTGGAAAATGGGAATAATGCCTCTTAGGAGATTTACATGAGCTTATGTAAGTAAAGAAATTTTGTGAATTATGAAGATTTAGAAACATGTATGTTCTCAATTGCCTGTATAAAAGCATTCTACAAAACTAGCAGCATTCTAGTTTATATACAAAACTTGTGTAGTATTTCTTTTCCATGAGAATAGTCTATAATAATAATCTTCAGGTAGTTTAGTCCCCCTCTATCCTTTCCAGATACATTCTACCTCAGTTTACTCTTAACATGATTTAAAATATCTGAGACTGTTTTAGGCAAAGGAAACATGACCTAAAATGGGAATAAGAATTGTGGACAAACCTTTGGCATATCTTTCAGTTGACAAATGGAAAGGCCATTGGTAGACAGTGCAGTGCAGGCTGGCTTGTAAAGCATGGCTGGGAGATCTAGCTCTATGCCAAGAGCCTTTGCGGTGCTTGTAACAAATTATTTGTTACCATAATGATGGCCATGTGTCCAATGAGCCATGCAAGGGGAGATTGTTTAAAAATGAATAGATTATTCTGTCCTAACTTTTCAACCATTTGTTGTAGTGGTTGCACTAATTTTCCAAATCACTTCCAAATCTGTTCCAGTTATAAATGTAAAACATAACTATTTCACAGTTCAATAGTATACTTAGATTCTTTCGAACAAATCTAGAATTTTTTCCTGCCTTTGAAACTAAGGAAGATAACCATCCTTCCTGCTTGGTCATGTGTCTTTCATCAGATGATAATATCCCTTTCTTCACTTACGACACTAATGCGATATTTTTCTCCAATAGATGGGAATTTCTCTTATTTGTTTGTGTATGCAAATGCATTGTGGCTGCAACCACTTATTTGGGGAAAGGACTAGGCAGGTACATTCAAAATAATTTTATGGATAACTTATTGAGAAATAAGACACATCAGAATAACCTGCATTAAACACTTTCTAAAATGACCCTTGTATAAATGGGATAAACATCTCTAGGACTTGTATGGAAAACAAATAATTTCCCGGGTGAATTTAGAATAAGCTTCTTATTTCTGTGAAATACATTTTTCTGTTTACACCCCTCTTAGGCTGGGTGATATTTTTAAAGTCTCATGAATTTTAATAAGTTGAGTGGATATTCCAGATCCTTTTGCATATACTATAATGCCTCTAGTAGTGAATTTTGATCACCTTTCTAAATACACATTTGTATTGTGAGATTTTCATTTTAAGAGGTCATAGGATTTTGTCCTGTGTCAATTTGTAGCCATTCAATATTCTACACATATACACATATGTAAAAACCATTCTAGCCAATGTGATTATGCATTTAGCCAATGTGATTATGCATTTTTTATAAAAGTAAAAATGGAATATAAAAATCTGGAAGATAAAAGTAAGATGGTATTAATAATAGTGGCATACACTGTTAGGTAAAGGAAGATGATATAATCTTATATGATCTGGCTTCTTCCAACAGTATGTTATTCTTTACAGTGTAGTGTATTTTCCATATATTAGTTAAAATGGGATATATATAGTCATTGGTTCTGAATTTTTATAAGTATATCTGATTGCTTTAAGACTAATCTGAAAGAGGAAGTGTTCTCATTAGGCTTAATGACATCACCAAGTGTTTTATTTTGCTCTGGACACAAATAATGGAGATACTAATATTTTTCTTATTATACCAGGGTTTGTCTTTAGGTGACATGAGGCTAAATGAGTCCCGATGAATACAAATTTATATAAAGTGTAGATAGATAGGTACCTGCTAATATTTTGAATAATAATAATGAATAATATCACTTAAGATGAATGTCTCTACTCTGTTCAAGCATGAACTTAGTAGAAGTTAGAGGAATAGCAGTATGTCTCTATGGGGGAAAGTAGACCATCATAAAGCATGCTGTCGTATGGCTCCATGACCCTGAGAGGCAGTGAAAATAGCAGCTCACTGGTGTGCTCTAGAATTTGGGCCACCTTTCACAGACATCTGTACAACTTTGAAAGATTTCTTAACCTTTCTGTCTTTAAATCTCCTTGCCTGTAAAATGCAGCTAATAACACTACTTACTTCCTTCACCTCAATAGAGATTATAGGTATTAAATTAATAATCCATGTGAAGAGTTTAGGACAATGCCTGGCACATATTAACCACTCAATTATTATTGCATTATATAAATCTGTGACTTCCAGATGCATTGCTATAATATTAGATTGGATCTGTCCTTGAAAATTCAAAATAGCCTGTTACTTTCACTATATAACAGCTTTTCTGAATTAACATATTGGCATGTGCATTGTATTACATCTGTGCTTCTCAGCCTGAAATGACTAATAACTCATTTTTAAGTATAATTGAGAATGCTAATTTAATTTATGCCATTTGGATCATGATCCTATTAATTGTCACATGGAATGTATGCATCGCAGTACAAAACTGTGTCTGGGTGGTTCTTTTTTTTTTTTTTTTTTTTTTTAGATTTTATTTATTTATTTACTTGAGAGAGAGAGTGAGAGAGAGTATGTGTGTGAGAGAGCACGAGCGAGCGGGGACGGGGAGGGCAAAGGGAGAGGAAGAAGCAGACTCCCTACTGAGTAGGGAGCCAGCCATGGATTGATCCCAGGACCCCGGGATCCTGACCTGAGCCGAAGGTAGATGCTTAACCCACTGAACCACTCAGGTGCTCCTAGGCAGTTCTTTCAGATAACATTTTTTTAATTAAACTTTCAGTGGAAATATAGCTACAATGCTTTCCTTAGACTTAGTTTGATAAATTCACTTTTATTAACTCTGGAAATCAAGGAAAATAACTGTCTACAGTCTTCCATATCTTCTTGGGGTAACTCAAAAGAGTATAATAAGGAGACTACAAAACAGGCTGGTAAGTATTAGCTAAAACAGATTATACTGCTAGGCCATGAAAGTGGAAAGCCGGGGAGAATGAGACACCACTCTGAATGCCAGCTTCCCAAAGTATGTCTTGGATCAGCAGCAACAGCATCATCTGGGACCTAATTAGAAATGCAGAATCTCAGGGGCCCACCTCCTGTCTTTAAAATCAGAATATACAGCTTAACAATATCCACAGGTGATTCATATACATGTTAAAGAAAGAGTGTGTTGTTTTTCATATTTGAGGAGCTCGTGGTGAGGAAGGATTAGAATTAGCCCCAGGGTCTCCCAACCAGAAGGCAGACTTAGAAGTAGAATTTGCAGTGCAAACTGCAAGCAGACTTACCATGAGAACATAAGCTTTGGTGAAAAGTCACTTACTGAACACCTACTACTTATTGACGGTCAGAGATAAACTAAACACAGTCACAACCTTCTAGGGGTGAAAAACCTAGCAGTTGTGCTAAGCATATAAATTTATAATTTTATTTTATGACTACATGTGTCCTAATGGAAAAAGATTTGCACAGGTTGTTCTAGAAACACACACACACACACACACAAACAAATGCCTCATTCAGAGTGGTTGAGGGTCATGGTCAACAAAGGCTTCTTGAGTTCCTAAGTATTGTTGGCTAAGTAGGTAGGAAACTGGTGATGTATAGAAGAGAAGCAGATGAGTCTTCTACTGAAACAGGTAGGAATGGATAGTGAAACACTCTACATAATCATGTCTTTCTCAATCTTCTTATTACGAACAAAAATCTAAGCTTTCTTTAAAATTCAAAAATCTTAAAAAAAGATAAAATTCAAAAATCTTAAGGATTAGACCAGTAATGTTTAAATTATATCATGTAAATATCCAACTTTGAGAGAGCATTACTGTCTTCTCGGGCACCTCTCTGTAATGCTCATAATACAGAGTTCACACTGCCAAGCACATAATAGACGCTTCAGAGTGTACAATTGAACTGAAGTACCCCATTCTGGAGATAAATGGGCTGAAGCTAAGAGATATGATATTACTTAAATTTTGACCTGCAAATCCAATTATACTGACCCCAGTACTCAATAGGGATCCAAATACCTATTTTTGATGTGTCAAGAAGCATCGTTATTATAATGACCACTTGCTTATTTTGACTAAATGAAAACAATTTGATTGTATGCACAAGATTTATAGAACAAGAGAGCATGGGCTCTAGAGCTGGGCTTTATATAATCTGCTCCAGCACTTAGTAATAGTGAATATTTAACCATGTTAACCAACCTTTTATAGGCCTTAGTTGCCTTAGCTACTAAGGGTAGAAGAGTATCTAACTTATGGGTTTTTCTGAGACTTAGATAAATTAATCCAATTGCTTGGAACAGTGCACCATAAATATAGGCTCATCTTATCTTCCTCTCATCTCACCTCCTCCTAATTATCAGTATTATTCTTACTATAATCTTTAATCACTATACAACACTATATTAAAAGTGGCTTCAAGACCTTAAGTGAGTAGTCGATAGGCCTATCTTCAAAAATATTGAAATCTAATTATGCGGACAATAACTGTATGTAAAGCCTGGTCAGCTTGGGCAGCTCTCAGTATACATGTGCCTCTGATGACTGTGACGGTATCTGTCACTTGTATGGCCAATTTGTTTGTCACTTGTATGGCCAATTTTTCCGAGGAACTAATTTAGTCAATGTCGACTTTGAGAAAGATCTAATAGAATGTTAAAATGTCTTGGCAAATAAATTTGGATTGCCTGAATAAACTAGCTTAATTATAGGCTGTATTATCATGCTGGCAAAAAAAGATGTCATGTTGATAGGCTGTCTGAACGGTTTACTCAGTTACCATCAGTGACTTTTCAGGAGTGTAGGGCAGGAGTAAAGTATAGACTTCTACTTCTAGAAAATTTCTATCATGCTTCCAAATGAAAAGATTATTTGAGATAAACATCTGTGTTTCTCCCATGAATTTCACTGATGTATTTTAATGAGACAGTAGGTCTACTGTTATTGCCATTTGAATGGTTTATCTTCATATTAAGATGCAGCTGTAGTGAAGTCTACAAAAACTGTCCTGTGATTTAGCAGAGAAGTCTAGAAAGCTACCTGCACCAATTAATAAATAGTAAAGGCCAACAAGCATTTGTTGAAGGGTCGTTTGGTATTTGATATGCTGTATCTAATTTAATCTCCAAACAACTTAAATGTGATGACATAGATTATTGTTATTATTAAGCCCACCCTATACATGGAAAAGTTAAGGAGTAGAAAAGGTAGCACACTCCCTGGAGCACATGAGTTCCATGAACAGTAGAGCTAGGATTGGAATCGTGGGCTAAACTAAAGACATCTTCACCACCATGCTCTTCATCACCATGGCTCACCTCAGCAATTTCTCTCACGGTGAGCAAGAAACTTGCTGACCACCACATTTTAACTGTAATGTGCTAAACATGTGTATAATGGCATATCATATACACCATACCATTCTTTTTGTAAGGTTACCAGTCATATTGGATTAAGGGCCTAATCTCCCCCAGTGATGACCTCACCTTAATTACTTAATTACCTCATGCAATGACCTTATTTTCAAATAAGAACATTCTGAGGTTCTGGGGGAGGTGGGGCTGGGTAATCTTCAACATAGAAATTTTAGAGTGATTCAATTCAACCCTTAAAACCTAACTTTTAGGAAGCACTTTATAAGGTTATGCAATTAAAACCTATTTTCTACCACTGCAGGACTAATAGTATTGCGTATGGTTATAAAGAATAGGGAATTGTCTTATAAGAAACAACAGCTTCTGAGAGGAGTTATAGATCTGTCCTCATGAATTTAGGAAATATGCCTGAGTTAAACCATGAGAGATTGTTCGCTGAGTAATTATATGATTCTCTGCATTCAATTGTTTACAAACAAAACTTGGAAGAAACATTTTCAGAATTCTTCTCTCCTGGTTGGCAAACGAGCCAAAGACGCTTTTAAAAACCATGAAAATAGAATGAACCAGCCCCTCACCCTGCCCCATGAAAAGATGTTTTCCTTTTAAAAGTGTCTGTGTTTCCAACCTCACCTAGCACTTTATTCTGAACTAAACACCATAAATGCCATTTGGACTACAGACATCATTTAATTCCTTGGGATAAAATATTTATTAAAAACCAGATTCTAGAAAACGTATATTCTAAACAATTATTGACATTTTTCCTATAAGGAAAAAAAAAAAGAACTCTACCAAAGATAAAACACCTTTCCCCAACTGAATCTTGAGAAATAATTGTTCATTTCATTTGGATTATAATAGTCTCTATTCGAAAACAGAAGGTTTCATGAGTTGCCCTCACAGTATTCTTCAGAGAAGGTTAAGAAACACCACCCCCGCCCCCGCCCCAGATCTCAGATATGCAACCTGAGTTGCCCAGTGCAGAGGTACTGTTCATCTTAGGCAATCAGCAATCACAGTTGTTCATTCTGTTCTCACTGGTGAGTGTCCTGTTTGTGTATTTCTCAGTTTTGTTACAGTATGCAAAGTGGAAAATAGAGCTGTGTGAGATGGCCTGAAGCGACAGAAAAAGACTGAATTTATCATAAATTCATTCAGGCTGTTTACATTCAACCTGGTACAAACAAGTATTTGATAACAGAACCGAAAAAATACAGAAGTCCTTTCCTTTGAAAGGATTTAATGATTGCAATACTAGAAGATATTTACACTAGGTTTGTCTGCATGACTTCCTATGTAGGGAGGTCAGTGTATGTTTAAATACCTATAATTTGACAGTTTTATTCCTGGAATAGTAATAGACAGAAGTGTTACATTTTACCTTTACTTAAAATAAGCAGTTATGTCAATGCTGTCTATTTTTAAGTTTAAAGTCAAAGACCAAATAAATTATTTTTAAAAAATATTTTATTTATTTATTCATGAGAGAGAGAGAAGGACAGACAGAGACACAGACAGAGGGAGAAGCAGGCTCCATGCAGGGAGCCTGATGTGGGACTCGATCCCGGGTCTACAGGATCACACCCTGGGCTGAAGGCAGCACTAAACTGCTGAGCCACCCAGGCTGCCCTAAAGACCAAATGAATTCTTTATTTATTTATTTATTTATTTATTTATTTATTTATTTATTTATTTATTTATGATAGTCAGAGAGAGAGAGAGAGAGGCAGAGACACAGGCAGAGGGAGAAGCAGGCTCCATGCACCGGGAGCCCGATGTGGGACTCGATCCTGGGTCTCCAGGATCACGCCCTGGGCCAAAGGCAGGCGCCAAACCGCTGCGCCACCCAGGGATCCCAAGACCAAATGAATTCTTAAGACAGTTTTATGTTTGGGATGAGGGTAAGTGATAATGGAATAAAACAGACACACACAGATCCATACTCATCCTCAACCTGTACTACAAAATAACTCTTAATCTTCTCCTAAATTATATGAAGTCTTTGGATAATTAATAGAATCAAATGTATCTTTTACTGGATTCAGTTGAAATGCAGAGGTGTTGAACATTTTGACTAAGATCAAGCACCACTGCTAATACTAACTACCTACCATTCACTGAGTACTTACCTGGTGAGTATTTTCTGTGTCAAATACTGTAACAAGGTCCTGAAGGGTGAGGGACCAAGTTTGGTCTTGATTCTCACATCTCCATAGTCTTCATTTTTACTATCATGCTGTATTTAAGAAGATATAACCCTAGGTGATCATATGTATGCTCTCTGAGAGGTTTATTTGTCTTGTTAAATGTTGGGTCTCACCAGAGAGTTCAGAGGTTTACACAACGAATGTGGTTGGTAAATATTTGTTAACGTTTGACTGAGTTATGAGATTTGGACATTAGAATAATAGTATATAATTAGGTGCACATTTCACAAACATTGTTTATTTTCTTAGTTTATATGTACCTAATAGATACTGACAAATATTGCACATACCTACATCTACTGAAAGAAGTTAAAGTGTCCAAATGTATTTTTGGGAATACACGAGAAACTCAAGATTTCCATAGGAGAGAGAATAGAGCAGAAATTGCCACAAGAAGGTAAGAGGGAGGCTGGGGGTATTAACTAAGGCAGCAAAGCTTCCTCTCCCTTCAGACCTGGGGGCAGCTTGGGGATGTGAAGTGAAATGTGAAGAGGTTCATAATATCAAATGCATACATATATTGAAAACTTGAATGTGAGCTGGGCTCTGTGTCAGTGAAGACAATCTGGCCAAAGTATAGAGAGGTCTCTTATCTCAAAGGCTGAATGTCAGGATAGCAGTATTATCTGTGAAGTCCATGCAAAAGGAAGATGTATAACACAGAAGAATATATTACATATTCTATGTGACCATTTGTGCAAAAAGCAAAAACAGGGAAAGCTATGCTGTAAGAAATCTGGGTCATAGCTTCCTTTGTAGGAGGGTGGTGGCTGGAAGTTCCCCACCAAGGGAGGCTTTGGGGGTATTGATCATTGTTTCTTAGGCTAGGTGCTTGTTACACTCGTGGGAATTTGTCAAGCCATATATTGATGTGCACTTTTCTCTACCTTAAAACTCAACAGTAAGTTTGAGAAGACAACATAATCAGACTTGAAATCAAGGTCTAGCTCTGGGAGAGTAGGAACTGAAGGAAGCTAGGAGCTATTATCAGAATTGCTCTCTAATACCAGAAACAATTGCAGGAAGAAACCAGTGGGCCAGACAAAAGAGAATAAATAACCAAGAGAGTTGGCAAAGGGCCTTAAAAGCCTACCTGCAACATATAAGAGATTATTTGTCTTTATGTCATTCGCACTTAACACATGGATACCTGTGATATCACAATCTCTTAGTTGCCAATGAAGAGAGTGTTTCTAGAGAGACATCATGCCTGGCTCGCATTGCCCCTGGCTTGCACAGAGATGCTTGCACAGAGATGAGCTCATATAAAACATGCATCGCTGTGTACAGCTAGTGTTCGTAGGGACCACAATTAAGCCAATATATAGCTACTCCTAGTTTGTTTTTCACCTGTTCCACTTGCAGGATGAATGTATATGTTACTAAATTTAGTTCACTATTATAATTGCCATCTATGTATGACAGGTGTTAACAATCACAGAGAAAGTTTCCATGTCTAAATTATCTTCCCAATTAAAATGAAGGAAACCCAGAAATGGGGGGGGCGGAACTATAGAATAGAGAGGTCACATAATAGCTATAAATGCATTTACTCTTCAGCACAACCACCTCACCTGTAGATACAGCTCCAATGACTTGAAAACACACATACACAAAGTTATTCACGGAAGCACTATTTCTAATGACAGGACACTGGAAAGCACCCCTTTGACCAGCTACAGGGAGATTGGTTGAATAAATGAGGCTACCTCTATAAGATGGACACATCACAACTGTAAAGAAAACTGAGAGCTACCCCTGTGTTGTTGATCTGGAGTGGATTTTCTGGATATATTGTTAAGTAGCACAAAGAGCCCCTACTATGTGCTGACTTGTGCGTAAGAAATGAGAAAGTCTGTGTATATGATTGAAGCAGTTCTAGAAATACTTCAATATATTCTAAATTGAACAGACGAGTAAATATGGTGATGATGTTGGGAGCCATGGTTCACATTATGAAGGAAGTAATAAATCGATGGGGAATGGAGGAAAACAATCCGCACTAGGTGTATTTGTTGCTACTGGAATGTTTTTTTTCTAGACCCATTTAAAGTGTGAGCTGAGCTAGACTAAACAGTCTAGGCCCATTTAACAGCCTGAGATGTATATATCTCAGGGTCCTGGGATCAAGCCCTGTACCAGGCTTCTTCCTGCTCAATGAGGAGTCTGCTTCTCCTTCTCCCTCTGCCCCTACCCCTGCTCATGTGCTCTCTCTCTCCCTCCCTCCCCTCCCCCTTCCCTCTCTCAAATAAATAAATAAATAAATAAATAAATAAATAAATAAATATCTTTAAAGAAAAAAATGACATCAATATGAATTATGTAATCCTAGCCTAGATCCTATCCTAGAGAGAAAAAAATGCTATAAAAATATTATTGGGTCAGTGGACAAAATTGGGATGAAGAAGGTTGATTAGATGTATAAATGTTAAATTTCCTGAAATTGGTAAACTATACACTTGTTGATATATGTCCTTATTTTGAGGAAATGTAAAGTAAAATATTCAGCAGTAAATGGACATGATATGTAACTTATTCTAGGGTAGTTCAGAAAAAAGTGTGTGTGTGTGTGTGTGTGTGTGTGTGTGTGTATAGGGAGAGGGAGAGAGAAAAGGAAAGATAAAGCACACAACACAGAGCAAAACGGGAAATGTGAATAAAGTATAAGAAAACGCAAGGGCATCTGGGTGGCTCAGTAGGTTGAGTGTTGGGGTCTTGATACCAACTCAGGTCATGATCTCAGAGTCATAGTCTCAGAGTCTTGAGATTGGGCTCCACATCTAGCTCTGCACTCAGTGTGGAGTCTGCTTTTGATATTCTCTCTCCCTCTGCCTTCCCCCCTCACTTCACTGGCACATGTGCAGGTTAAGTAAGTAATTAAATAAGTAAGTAAATGAATGAATAAATAAATAAATAAATAAATAAATAAATAAATTATTTTTTAAAAAAAGAATAAAAGGCATACAGTGTCCCTGACTATTCTTGTCACTCTTTTGTAAGGTTGAAATTGTTTCAAAAAATTATTTTTTTTTAATTTCCTGAAAATCCAGTATTGGAAATACATTAATTTTGTTGTTGTTTTAACAGGGTTTTCTTTCAAAACCAGATGCCTTGTGAGAGCACATATACGTATCACTCTTATAGCAGTCATTGAAATCTATACCAGCGTGTTTAATTGTCTCTTTCTCATTAACTGCTGATATATTGAGGAAGTTAGAGATTTGATGTGATAAAATAAGGGAAAAAGAAATGACTACAGGAGCAGTAAATGCGGGTGCCATGTGAGGGGCAATGAGAGAGCAGCCAACTAGGGTAGGTGCCTACATGGACAGGAGGTGGTGGTGCACAAGAAACACACACACACACACACACACACACACACAATCTATTGACATATGGTGTTACCAGGATTCGTCCTGACGAATCTTCTAATATCGTATGCTCAGGGATACTATAAAAAATAAAATCAACATATTTATTTGAACATTTACACTAGAGAAGCATATCTGTTCAACAGGATTTGTAGGGTAGAAGGGGGCAATAGCAGTTTCTGGAAAGTCACGAATTGTGAAAAAATGCCCTCAGGCATAAGGAACTCAAAGCTACCAACAAGTTACGCTTGTCAGAGTAAATTTGAAAGTGGGAAGAAATAAGACAGATATGAAATTAGCTCAGAACAATTCAATATTTGAAAACATCTGTAGGAAGAGGCGCTAAGGGCCTGGACTGAAGGAAATAAATCACAATTAGATCTGGTTCTGGAAAAACCACCAAGGTCTACATTAGCAAATCAAGTCTAAGGAGGAAAAGAAAGAGCTTCTTTTGACAGAGGAATACTTAGGGTTTCTTGGAGATGGTTTTTGGGCAAATATGATTTACAAATCTCTGCATGCATTTGTTCTGTGCAGATATCAGAAAGAACATGCTTCAGGGAGAGAGATTTATACCTAGTGGCAGGGTCTTGCACCAAATATTTTCCAGTTTCCCTACCAACTCGGAGATTCTTTCATTCCCTCTGAGGTGAACTGTTTTTTAAAATGGTAAACTACCTCCTATTTAATGATAACATCTGCTGAAAGGTAGTCATATTTATTAATAACATAATTTCCGTTTTTGACATTTCTATTATGATAATTTAAACTTATTATCTAATATTCCTCTCCTGTAGATAGAATTTGTCGTACATTATTTATTTCATGTAACGTTGCACGTGTCAGCAGAAATGCCTTTTTTCCAACCTCAATACATTGAGAATACCAGGGAGAACCCAACACTGAGAAAATGATAATGTGATAATGTGAACATGCTGCTCTGAGGATGGACTCTTTAAAGCTTCAGAGGTTTTACATTTACATATTAGACAACTCCCAAACCTTCAGAAGAAAGCCCAAAGTGCTGACACAGTATGTGGATTCAGATCCTATGAATGAAATGATTTTAAAAGCAATTGAGATTGAGCATAATGGTAAAAGTTTGAGGCAATTTGTGGAAAATTTCATTAGATTTTCAGGTTTCCCTTCAGCAGAGATTAGGAAATGTATTTCAAGTTCCTCAACAAAGAGTGAGCCAGATCTTAAAGAAAAGCAGGCCAGAGTCAAAGGTGATTTAAAAGGGCACCACTAACGTGGAATATTGGCCCCAAGAGGGTGATCTGTCTCCCCGATTAATGAGACTTGAACAAATTTGTTGATAGAATAAGACCAGTGCAGCATTACACATTAACATTTGTAGGTACTGACAGACATCAGTTAAAAACTTTCAAAAGTTGTTATAATTACCCCCTAGCCCTAACCTCTGACCCTGACACCTACCCTGGTTCTAAACTCGACTTCGATTCCAACCCTCACCCTAACCCGAACCCAAAGTTGTCTACTGGATGCATACTTAAAATTGAATTTTGTGATGAAAAACCAGTCACGTAACAAGAAAAAAAACCCAAAACATAAGGTCCATTTAATATTCCTGTGTCAGTTAAATATTAATGCACTCATTTCTTATTGACCTTAGCTATAACTTAGAACTTTTTCAAGAATAACCAAGTTAACAAGTTTGACACAAGAGCCAAAATCTTTCCTCAAATCATATTATTGATACAATAGTTCTTTAAACCTGAGGAAAAGCAAGTGGAATTGTCACATGAATTATTTAAGAATAAGCTAGTGCCAGCAGATTTTTCCACACATTAACATTATTAAATGTGGACATATCTTTAAGTCGGTAGTACTATAAAGTTTCTCTTTTTCTCTTTTATTTATTATATTCTCTTATTTAATCAGTAAGAAATCTTACAATTAATTAAAATTCTTTTTTAAGAATCAAGAAGCTAAAGGTGTGCGAATGGATGATTAGTTGTTCGCCAAACCCATGTCCCTTTCTTGTTGTCATACAGCCTGATTTCTGGCCTCCCTTGGAGCTGGGCATTGCAGATGACTCCTTGCAGCCAGTAGAATGTGGGGGGCAGTCATACCTAACACTTTCAGGCTGGCGCACACATTGGTTCAGCATGGCCCAACATCCATGCTTCTATCTATGATCATCCCCATCATTTTTGCATTAAAGCCCCTTCCAGGTTAACTACTCTGGGACTTACCTTTAGAATCTCTCCCCTCTCTCATCTCATCGCATTGACCTCCAGATGCTGTTATTTCTTCAGACTTTAAAAACCATTCTCAATTCCCCTTAATGACTGCTCTACTCTTTTGTTCTCCTTTGTTGCAAAACTCCTCAAGAAATGTTTTGACTTGCTCTGTTCACTTCTCATCTATCCTCACTTAGACCACTTTGACCCATAGATCCATACCCCTGCATACTCCAATCTGGCTTCACTCCCATTATGCCACCAGTGGTCACACTTCCATCATTGTTGGACTTGACCTGTCTTCAAAATTTAACAGAGTAGAGTATTTCCTCCTCCATGATATACTTTCTGGGCACCACATTCTTTTGGGTTTCCGCCTACTGAATTTTTTGTTCTTTCTTAGTCTTCTGTTTTGACTTGTTTTTATAGCCAGGACTTTTTCCCTAACTATTGAAATATTCCAAGACTTGGTCTTTAGTTTTCTTTTCTTTCTATCTACGATCACTCACTTTCCTGGAAATCCTAATCAGTATTATGTCTTTAAATACAAAGCATTTCTCTTCTTTATCTGAGTTATTTTCAACTCCATTATTTCGAGTTATTATAACGAATTATCACTGACTCCTCTTTATTTCACATTCTTATATCCGTTAGAACATCCTGTTGCTCAACTTTGAAAATATACAAAATAAAAAAACTATTATTACCTCTCTGTTCTGAAACATCAGCTATTTCTTGAATCATTATAAGAACTTAAGGAGATCTCTCTATTTCTATCCCTGTTCCCATCTACACCAAAGTCAACAGAACAGCCATAATTCTCCTTTTAAAACAGAAGTCATATCATGTAACTACTCTATTGCTCAGAACCCTGTAATTGTTCACCATTTTACTCAGAGTAAAAGTCAATATCCTTATTGTTGCCTAAAGGACCTATAGGTTCCTGTTCCCTACTACTTCTTTCTTTATTTTTAAGACTCATTTATTTATTTGAGAGAGAGAGAGAATATGAGAGCACACACACAAGTGGGAGGGGCAGAAGGAGAAGAGAGAATTTCAAGCACTCTGCACTGAGCAAGGAGTGGGATGGAGGCTTAATCTCAGAAACTTTGAGATCAAGACCTAGCCAAAACCAAGAGTCAGACTCAACCAACTGTGCCTCCCAGGCTCGCGCCTTCCCCCTCATTACTTGTCTTACTATTACTCTCATCCTTATCACTCAGATACAAGCACACTGATTCTGCAACATTAGGATTTTTGCACAGGATATTTCCTCTCTCTAGAATATTATTTTTCAGATATTCCCTTGACTAACTCTCACATCTGTTTATGTATTTGAAAAATGTTACCTTATCAATAAAGCCTGTCCTATCCACTCTGTTTAATACTGTGATCTACACACACCTACTCTCAAAATCTTCATGATCATCCTTCCTTACTCCTCTATTTGAAAAATTTCACAGCAATTATGGATTTTTATTGTAGCATGTCATTTACTTAATATGACATTTATTTGTTTTGTCTGCTAAGAATTTTAACTTTTGATAAATTGGAGTTTTTAAACTGGTACCTGCTGGGAGTCTATAGCAGTCCCTGATACATAGTAGACACTAAATATTTCTCTTTTATTTTAGATTTTTATTTATTTTTTCATGAGAGAGAGAGAGAGAGAGAGAGAGAGGGAGGGGGAGATACAGGCAGAGGGAAAAGCATGCTCCATGCAGGCAGCCTGATGCGGGACTCAATCCCAGGACTCCAGGGTCATGCCTTGGGCTGAAGGCAGGTGCTAAAACGCTGAGCCACCCAGGGATCCCCAACACTAAATATTTCTTAAATGATCATTGAATAGAAACAAAAGTATTTACAGAAGATGATTTCAGCCCATTATTATCAGCCATTTTTATATTGAGGTACTCTTATTCTCTTAAGGCTAATTTCTGGGTTAGCACGCTGCTTTTATTTAGAGGACTTCAACTTTATCTTCTCAGTCGACTTTAAATGGAAAAAAATCTCTCTATCTCTCTCTCGTCAGTCTGTCTATACATCTTTCCTTCTAACTAATCTGTGAGTATGTGTGTTTATGTGTGGCAAAATATGTCTGCAATCAATGGTTTAGTCAGAGAAATCTATCTCAAACTATCTCTTTCCAAATCATCTTTAAGCCTCAGGTGTAAGAAATACCTTTATAAAAAATTTAGAGGAAAATAGGCCATATATTCATAACCCTCTATACTCTAACTTCACCTCTCCTTCACTCTAGATAATCAGAGGGTTTTTTGCTTACTGGTATAGTTTTGGCTTCCTCTTAAATGTGTGCATAGGAATTTGCATAGTTTGCATATTTTGAAATTTGTTAAGTACTTCATTTGTGGGATCTGGTAAAGAACATAGTTCAAAATAATATCAGAATAAATGAAAATGTTCTCTATATTATTAGTACCCTAAAAACTTGAAAAGTTTTCATTTACTCATTTAGGCAACTATATTTATATTGTGAATCCCTTTTCTTTCTCTATCTTGTCTTCCAAGTAATTTAGGGACCAGTTGGGTAGCTAAAAGTTATATATATATATATATATATATATATATATATATATATATATATATATATATTTCTCTCCCTCTGTTGCATTGTTTGGCACATGGTAAATATTTCTATATGTTAATTTTACCTCTAGCTTTCCTATTCCCTTTGCTTATTATATTTTGCCTCCAACTCCAACTATTTTTTAATAATTTTTTTTTAATTTTTATTTATTTATGATAGTCACAGAGAGAGAGAGAGGCAGAGACATAGGCAGAGGGAGAAGCAGGCTCCATGCACCGGGAGCCTGATGTGGGATTCGATCCCGGGTCTCCAGGATCGCGCCCTGGGCCAAAGGCAGGCGCCAAACCGCTGCGCCACCCAGGGATCCCTCCAACTATTTTTTAAATAATTTATTTTTGGTTAAGAGAAATGTCCTCAAATCAGACCGAGGCAGTAGAGTGAAATGATGAAGAACATGCAACAGGTGGCCAGTATGGGTGGATTTAAGTCTGCCATTGACACTTACTTGTTAAATGACCTTTGGTACATTGCTTGATGTCTTTGTACTTCTGCTTTCTCATCTGTAAAATGTGGATTAAAACAGAACTCTCATAGAGTTATTGTAAGGACAAATGAATAAATATATTTAATGCACCTAGAATATTTCCAGACGTGTAGTCAATATATAATGAGTACCTAAGATTTTTATTATTTTCTGCAGTGCGAAAAAGTGGAAGAGGAGTGGATTTAGGAACAAAAATCAAGCTTAGAGCTTTCTCAATTTGAGATACTTATAATACCTTTAGGCAAATATGATTGCCTATTAGATTGCAACTGCTAGCTAGGCCACCAAGTGAATTATTGCTCAAAGAGAATAAAATGTCTCTTTTCTCACATGTAAAAACCAATTTAAGGTTCTGTCATATTCAAGATATGCCTCAAAAGTCACCTTGGATACTATTATTATCAAGTTGTGACATCCAAGGTTTATCTTCGGTTCCATCTTAGTTGCTTAGAAGAAGTAGAGAGTTAAAAAATAAAAATAAAAAAAATAAAAAAAATAAAAAAAGAAGGTAGAGAGTAGAAAAAACAAGCCTATGTAATAAAGGCATTGGCCAGGAAGTAATACACATCACTCACACTAACATTCCACTGTGGCCTCACCATGGTAAAAGGGTGTGCTTGCATATGTAGGTCTGATTAGCCACTTCCCAACTACAACTTTATATATGATGGAAGGGGCAGGATAAATTTTGGCAGATGGTTGTCTCTGCCTAAGAAGTGTCCAGGTGAAAGAGTTTGCAACTAGTGTGTAGTCTGGACTAGATATATAAATTTGAGCGTCATGAACATGTAGATGGTATTTAAAATTTGGGAACCAATATTTGTAACCAGTGAAAGAGAATAGTGATGAGAAGCGTCTAGTGCCAAACCCTGAGAAACCCATATGTTTCTTGAACTAGGAATTTTCAGTTCTTCGGGAAAGGTAGTTTTAAAAGACAAAGGATGTTTGTGAGTGATCCATCTCTGCAGGTATTTGTTCTGTGGATATCAGTGGAGGAAATTCTGCACTGGAAGACACCAGGGCAGCCGGCAGGGAGCTGTTCTCCAGGTGTGGTGCTGACACAACACCTCCTCTCCTCACAATGAATGGCACTTCCTTGGTTATGCTAGGAGACCTCCGTCATTCTCCCCTAATACACACATCTAGGAAGATATTTCTTTCCGATGGCCCCACATTTTTGTACTTGTGGAAAACGTGATATTCCTACTTCCCTTTTCTCCTGTCATTTTACATTCAATATCTCCTCCACAGAAACAGTTTTCTTCACCATAACACATTAAGTTTTGCCTAAGAGCCCTAATTATGCAGCCAACTCTCTGAGACTTCAATCATTCCTCAGTTTTACTCAACCATGTTTCTCTGTGTGGACCCCACCTGAGATGAGTAAGAAATATTGCAAAGAGGGGTAACTAAAGATATAAGTTAAAAACAAAGAAAACAAATGCCTCAGGTACATTTTAATCAATAAATCAGTGAGAAGGAACATAGGATGTCAGGAAAAAAAAAGATGAACATCTATTACCCTAGCTACTCAATAATTAGTGATTTGATTTTGTTTCTCAGATCAGAAAAACTGCAGTAAAGATGAACAAATACAAATGTTGAAGCAGGTGGTAAAAATCTGAGTTCAGAAGGATTCTAAAACTTAGGAATTTAGGCAAGATATGAAAAAACTATGATATGAATTAAGTGTTGTTGAGTCTCATAATATGTTAGGCATCATATTAAGTGCTTATAATGGTAATGACAATTGACTGCCCAACAAGAATTAACCCCTACATGGTCATTCTAAGGCTTTCTTATGAATCATTTCCCCCCACATGAGTAATGAGATTAAGAAAGAGCGTCACTTCTCAGTGATGAGACCTAAATGAATATCTTCTAGATGATGCTTTGGAAAGGTCAATTATCAAATGGCCCAAAGAAAGACAGTTTTCTGGGTATCACAAGCAAGTGTGACACCTGTGTCTGCAGCCACCACTAGTCCTAGAATGAAGTTACCTCTTGGAGAACTGAATGAATCCTGGTTCTCTCACTCTTTTATATTCTCTACTTCTGATGTCCTTGTAATGAAAGATATCTCCTTTTCTTGTTTGAGAATATTAGAGAAAAGTTTCCTTTCTTTTTTTTTTTTCTCCACACTTTTATTTAAATTCCAGTTAATTGAAACACAGTGTAATATTAGTTTCAGGTGCAGAATTTAGTGATTTATCACTTACATACAACATTCAGTGCTCATCACAAGTGCTCTCCTTAATACTCATCACCTATTTAATCCATTTTTCCACCTCCCCACCAGAAACCATCAGTTCATTCTCTGTAGTTAAGAGCCTGTTTCTTGATTTGCCTCTCTTTTTTCTTACCATAGTTTCATTTGTTTTGTTTCTTAAATTCTACATATAGGTGAAATAATACATTTGTCTTTCTCTGACTTATTTTGCTTAGCATAATACTCTCCAGCTCTATCTATGTCACTGGATTTATTTATTTATCATTTATTATTATTATTTATTAAAACACAATAGGTGAAGGGGCATATAAAATATATGTATAGTTCTTAAATAGCAATATGATGAAAACATACATACCCATTACCAGGTTAAGAACAAAGCATAGAATATACCTGAAGACTTTCCAAGTCACATCACCCCTCCCATCCCAATAGTAACCACTATCCTGAATTCTGTATGTACTATTTCTTTAATGTTTAACTTAGTTGTATTCTATGAAATGGCCTATATTGGATAAAGTTTGCTCTACCTGACATATTCATAGACTTCAACTGTATCTTTCTATCATCTCTGTATATATCCCTATATAATTTATTAACTATATTATTCAGATAAATTTGCCTCTTTCTGAACTTATTAAAAGCTTAATATTAAAGTTTGAAAAAAGGTAAAGAATATTTTTTGGAAATTTTCTTTAGCTCTTTGAAAGTGCAAATAAAGTTGCAAATAAAAATAAAGGTAATTAAACTTTTAGAAATGCAATTCAAACATTTTCATGTTGCTAAGATTTAGTTATTAGTTGATGAACCCAGAAGTAATTCTCCTGTCCTCAGAAAATATTGGCAAAATATGGCGCTAATACCGGAGAAATCAAGGACTTTGAATATCAGAAATAATAATATCATTGGAGGAAGAGAAGGAAGAATCGGAATGAATGAATATGATTCTGTAATTGGATCATAATTGAAATAACCAGAGATTAACTAGATGGAATGATGGAATATATGGTCTCTTCTGCAAAAATATGCAAAAATATGTAACATGGATAAACTTTTAAAAGAACAAGTAAAAATCAAGAAAATGGACTGTTAAGGACAGATAGAAACAAACCCACAGCTTTAAAATTGTAATTGGCATGGTTACAGTGAACATTTATCAAGTGTCAGGATAAGGGAGCACATGAAAACCTGAAAAAGCTTAGTTTGAACAAATAATGTGATATACCACACTGAACCATTCTTCATATCCCTAGTGCCCATATAGATATTACTGTTTGATTACTGCAATCTTTCCCACTGAGCCTGGAGGTAACCACAAAAGCTATTTCAACATATATATCCAAGCAACCATTACCTATCACTCAGAATAGGAAATTGAGAAAAGATTTTTTTCCCCATCAACTTCTCAAAGCTCTTCCAAGACAAAAGAATATTCTATCTACAATTTGAGGCAATTGTTACCACATGGACTTGTAAGCATGGTTATCTTCATGGGTACTGACCACCACAAGGCAAGTGTGCTAAATCCTAAAGGCCTGTCACCTCCAACCACTTCTACTTTTTATAGCCAAGATACATTTTCATTTGAACTATGCACATGTATAGAGACTGTTTGCAAAGGTAAATATAAAAAAGCTACAACTGTATGGAAAAAGTTTAAAAATGAAAATTATTATTTATATTTGAAACCTCTGATTATTTTCACTGTTGCTTCCAATAAGACTTCATTTGTGATCATGTACTATTTCCTCATACCTTTTATGTAAAGTCTATCTCAAATATGTTCTAGGTATATCCTTAGAAGAGAGGCTTTTTTTTTCTCTTATAGCTTTGAAACAGGAAATGCATAGAAGCAATTGCTAGTCAGAATCAGAGTGAATGAAGAAACAACTTGTGGGATAATATGAAGAGCCTGAGGATATCAAGGTAAACAGTAGGGAGGGCTGGATGGAAACCAACAGAAATGTGCATGTATTGAGGATAAGGACGAAAATATTAGAGTCTATGGGTCTGACCTGGAAGCAGAGATCTAGATGAGGTGTATAGCAGGCAGGTAGAAATTGGATTCTCAAGCTCTGGAGAAAGATGCAGGCTGAAAGTGAAGATACTGAAGCCATAAACTACAAATGATCAGTGAAGAGGAAAAGATTGCATGTGGTCACTCAGTGAGTAAGTAGAAAAGAGAGAGCCAATGATAAAGAGATGCATCAAAATTCAGTTGACAGGCTAGGAAAACATGCCGACAAATAAAACAAAAGAAAAAAAATTAAATGTAGTCAGAAATACTAGGAAAACCAGTTACAGTGGAGGAGGAAAGTCAGCTACCGTAATAATCAGAGATTTGAGATTACCTTTAGAGATGAGTACCTGGCCAGAATTTAAAACAGGATTTTAAATAGAATAGTGCTTGAGGAAGGCACACAAACAGGTATGTGGTGAGAAATATTTAGCAAATATTTCTCAAAATCACTTTTATCATACAGAATATACAATGAACAATGGGCCATAAAGGAGATATGGTCTCTGCCCTCATGGAGATTACAGCTAATCAGAATAAAGATGTGATTATAAAGTATATGTTTAAAAAAATAGTTGTGGATGGTGTGAGGGGGTGGGGAGAACAAGAGAAATAGCTCAGAAGACAGAGGTAGGGGAAAAGACAGGGGTGGTCAGGAAGGCTGCTGCATACCAGGGAGACTGGTTTACTTCTTTCTTTTCTTTTTTATAGGATAGAAAAAAAATTGAACATGTTTCTAAACTAAGAGGAGAAACTAATGGAAAGAATCTGAGAGTAACAGAGTTCATGAAGTAGAAACAAAGCTATTAACATTTATAGAGATCCTCCCATTTGGCAGGCACTGCACACATACTCTTTGGTTTTAGGCAAGTTCTAGAACAGCCTCTATAGTCCATAAGTACATGAACGAGGTAGAAGCATATTTATCTGAATGATATTTGTTTTCTAGTCATTCCTATGAAGATTGAAGAGATAATGTATAAACATGTATTAAATATACAAATATGTTAATCATCTGCATTAATTTTAAATATATATTTCTAAACTTAAATAAATCACCTAAGTACACTTAGGGTATTTGTTTAAACAAATGAAAGACATATCTTGAAACAAAAATAATTCCTTACTATTATCATGATATTGTTGATCACGTCTGCTAACACATATATACCAGGGCCTCAAGAATAGTATTAGCCCAGAACAATAAAAACCTTTGAATGACAAGAAAGTGAATAACCATGATGCATATGGGCATGCTTTCGCATCTCTTCTTATTGACCAGCAGCTCTCACACGGACTATTGATACAACACTTATAAATTGGAAAATCGTCAACACTCATAAATGGGAAAATCGTGGATTGAACTTGTTTCTCTCTTTGCATGTTTTTATATGAACATTTATTTTCACATTTTCCTTAATATTTCATTTTCTTAAATGTATATTAAAATTCAAAAGTTTAATAATTATCGTGAGCTGTTTTCTTAAGTGAACAATTTTTTGAAATTGCTTTATTTGATAAAATTGACACAAAACCTTGGGTAAGGAACAAAGTACTATACAAATGCACTAACACCACTGTTATTAGTATTATTTTAATTACGTCTAAATTGCTGACACCTGGAAATTGTCAGTCTATCTCTAAGCTTTAGGTGACTAAATGAAAATCATCTCCTAATTTAAAAACTATAATCTGAAGAATATCAACATTCAGTGAGACTATTTTAAAACATGAACTCTAGCTCATATTCTGTGGGCCTGATATTTCTTCTTTATCAAGATTATCAGGGTTATGTTACATTGCTTCACTTGCCTACATGAAATGGCTAAAGAATGAAATTACATCTGATCAAACAAAGAACAGATACTTTTACATGATTTACTGGATTTTGGGACTTTGGTGCCTCATGAATATTTAAAAGATAAATGTATTTAGCAATCTGAATATAGATGCATGCGGATAATATGTTTGAGACTTTGGCAAATCAATTAACCTCTGGGCATTCAATTTTGAATAAAGGAGTTATTATTTGTTGGCAATTGTGTAACCATTCTAATTAAAAGGAACTTGCCAACCCTTTTAATTATCTGTCCTTTGAAGCATCCTCTTGTGGATAAAGGCTAACATGCCCTTTTAATCAGCTAATATATTGGGGAAAATAAAGGTAAATAATTGATCTGGTGCAAAGTCCGTAGTAGTGATTAGACTTTAGAAGCCAGAACTTCCCCCATTATCACCAATTCTTTAGATGACTTGTTCATATTAAAGCCATTTATTCTATTTTAGGTAATTTTGTATTTTAAGAATTAAGGAATTATGTGTTTGAAATAGTGAATGAATTATTTAATTAAATCTTATGCTACATTTCAAATATAATGTTCAGATTTCATAACATTAAAAAGAACAAGTTAGGGATCCCTGGGTGGCACAGGGGTTTAGCGCCTGCCTCTGGCCCAGGGCGCGATCCTGGAGACCCAGGATCAAATCCTACATCGGGCTCCGGGTGCATGGAGCCTGCTTCTCCCTCTGCCTGTGTCTCTGCCTCTCTCTCTCTCTCTCTGTGACTATCATAAATAAGTAAATAAAAATAAAAAAAAAAGAACAAGTTACATTTGGACCTTTCCTACTGAAAATGAATGTAAAAAATTGTGTATTTTGGCAACTTCTGTATCCTAGTGTTTTATCCCTTGAAGAAACAGTAATGGATCACTTATTGATAATAACAGTACCTCAAATCCCCCATGATATGCGGGAATCTCTTCCAAAATTAACACTCAATGCAACACATTCCTTATGAACAAGAACTAAGATTTATTCATAATATTCATATTTTTACCATGAGAGAAAGACATGATGTTGGTTGGCTGTCCATCAAAGACTTTATAGAGAATCATCAAAGGTTAAAGCTGATGCTATTAATCAGATGATATTCTCATTTTCTTCTGAAGATTTTGTTAAGCCTCACTTGGCCAGGAATTCAAAAATCTATGAAACATAAGCACGCACTCTCACATTCTTTCACTTGAGTACAGCCGTGTACACAAACATGGCCCTATCCACATGTCTCTCCATGGGTCAGTGCTGTAATAAAGACTCTGGGGAATAGTGTGGTCATTCCAGATCCTCCAGTTATTAGACTGTCTCAAACAGACTCAAAAAAAAACCAGTATTATATCATTCTTGTGCTCAAGTAAGCTTTAGTGCATGCAGAGTTTCACTCAGTTGCTATTGTAGTAAATGTATATGGTCTCATACAGTTGGCCCTAAATGTGGAAATAATCCGTGAACTTATTAATTGGAGTCCTGCTTAATGTATATTTTGTAAAAAAAATATTTAATCACATGAAAAATCTTTTTTTTATATTAGTAGTTATGTGAAAGTGTGAAGCGAACAGTCAACCTGTATTTTAAAGAAAAACAATGACTAAAAACTTCTCGCATTCAAATCTTTAAACTTATCTTTTAAGCAGAAAGTACTTATGGCTCTACTGAATGGTGATTTGTTTTTGCTCAAACAGAGGTATAAATAACACAAGAAAATAAAGTGAAAGGAGTTTCATTAAAGTGTAGATAATTACTTGCTTACAATCTTTATTTGCCACTACATAATCATACTACTAAAACCTTTATTTAATATTTATCAACAGATGACAATTATTCGAGATAAGAAGTATGTCTTTCATATGACTCTATGCTTTAATTGAAATATTAGTCAAATGTCCACAAGGTATTTCTACAGTTAACTTGTATAATGAGAATAGCTTCAATTCAAAAATACTAATTAAATACAGAATGTGATTCAATAAAAGTCACTGATGGCTAATTAAGGGAAGAATTATCAGACTTGAATGAAAATATATAATACATATAATCCTAATGAGAGAATATGTTATTTGCTTTCCTCCCCTGTTACTAGACATTCACTAACCAAATGTTTAACCTTGAGAAGAAACAAAGTTTTCCTGAGCACATACCATTTCCCAAATACTGAGCTAGGCAATTTAGGTTTTCTAAAGACAGTTTGAAGATAAAACACTCACTAGCATTTCCTTGCAGACTAATTAAGGAGAAAGGAGTTAGTTAACTATTAAAGAAGGGAAACACTAATTCAAGAAACAAGACTCACCTTAAACAAAATGTCCAAAAGCTTACCTATGTTTATCAAAGGCTTGGCCTTTCAATGCTTTTTTTCCTTCCTCCTTTTCTGCCTTCCTTCTGATTGATTTGACGTTGTTGTTGAAGTTACAGTGTTTTGTTATTCCATTTTTTGTTCTAGAATGTAAATAACAATTTTGGTAGTTACTATTATATTTTAAAGTATATCTTTCTTGATATATAATGTCATTCAATGTCTTTACACTCTTCTTTACTATAGTAAGGGTCTTAGAATATTTATGAAAGCCAGACAAAAATTACAAGAAAAGAAAATTACATATCAGTATTTGTAAGACACAAAAATAATTAGAAAATTAAATCTAACAACATTTAAACAGATAATGCATTATGACTAGGTGAAGTTTATCCTTAAGAAAACAAGATGGGTTCAACATTAAAAAATCAACCAGTGCAGATCACCACATGTAATTATCTCAATAGATGTAAAAAAAAAAAAACAAAAAAAAAAACACATTTGACTAAATCCAACATCCAATGACAATAAAACAACTTAACAGAAATAGAAGGGAAGCTTTTGACTTTTGGCTCAGAGGAGGAGAAGGTGCAACTGTCTTTGGTTGTCCTGAATCCAGGTTCATCCAACACCAGCCACCTCCACCATGTGGCCTAAGTTCGACCAGAAAGAAATCAAAGTTGTGTATCCAAGTAGCACTAGTTGGTGCTACATCTGCTCTGGCTCCAAAGATCAGCCCGTGGGGTCTATCTCCAAAAAAAAGTCAATAATGACATGGCAAAGGTAACTGGTGGTTGGAAAGGTCTGAGAATTATAGTGAAGCTGACCATTCAGAACAGACATGTACAGATTGAAGTGGTACCTTCTGCCTCTGTCCTGTTACCAAAAACCTCAAGGGATGGCCAAGAGACAGAAAGAAGGAGGAAAACATTAAGCACATGGAATCATCACTTTTGATGAAATTGTCAACATTGCCCAATGCTAAAGATCTAATCTTTAGTTAAAGATCATTAAAGACCATTGAAGAGATCCTGGGGACTACCCAATCTGTGTTGATGGCCGCACCTCTCATATCACTGTAGTTGACATTGGTAATGGTGCAGTGGAATGCCCAGTTAGTTAAGAATTACAAAGGAAATTATTTCAATAAAGGATCATTAACAACTAAAGGAGGAGGAGGAAGAGAAGGAATAGGGAGGGGGAGGGGGAGGAAAAGAAAGCTATATCAAAATCAAAATGATAATGGACATCTATGAAAACCTATGGCTAATGCAATATTTAATGTTAAGAGACAGAATGTTTTCCCACTGATTTGCAAACAAGGATATGTTGTCACACTTTTATTCAATGTTGTGCTGAAGATCTTAGTCAATCAATAATAAGAATAAAAAGAAGCATAAAGACTGGGAAAGAAGAATTAGATTTGCCTGTATTTACAAATGATGTGATTATTCATTTGGAAATTTCTAATCAATCTTTAAAAACATTAGTCTAAGTAATGAGTGAATTTAGCAAGGTAACAGGATGCAAGCAAGATTAATACAAAAAAATCAATTCCACATGCTAGTATCAAACATTTGAAAAATGTAATTATAAGAGAAATAGCATTTAAAATAACATCAAAAGGCTTAAAATACTAATTTTTTGATATAATCAAAATCATGCTTACCTTATACACATAAAATTACAAAATATTTCTGTATGAAATAAAAATACAACTAACTGGGGAAATATGTTTGTTGATTGGAAGACACACTTGTTAATTTGTTCATTCTCTGCAAATTGATCTGTAGATACAATATATTCTCAGTCATATTTCTAGTAGGATTTTTGGAGTTTTTAAAAATAAATTTACAAGATGATTTAAAATTTACTTGAAACTACTAAAGGCCAACAATATACAAAACTATTTGGGAAAAAAAGGATTTATAAGAATCTCAAAAACTGCTATAATGCTATAGTAATACAGATAGTGTAGTATAGCTGTAAAAATAAATACATAGGCGGAGAATAAAAAGCTGCCTGTCTATAAATAGGCCATACATATGTGAATAATTGATTTTTAACAAAGCTACCAACATAATTCAAAGGGGAGAATAGTCGTCTTTAGTCGTCTCAGCAGTGTTGGACTGATGATATCCATATGGAGAAAATGCACATTGACCCTTGCCTCACACTCTATCCAAAAATAAATTAAAATTGGATCATGCACCTAAATGTAGGAGCTACTGTTTTTAAACTTCTAGAAGAATACATAAAATATTCACAATCTTGGAATAGTCAACAATGTATTAGAACACAAAAAGTAGTAGCAATAGAAAAAACAACTAATAGATAATAATACATAAATATTGAAAGTGTCAGGGCACCTGGGTGGTACAGTGTGTTAAGCATCTGCCTTTGGTTTAGGTTGTGAGCCTAGGGTCCTGGGATGGAGCCCCACGTCAGTCTCCCTGCTCAGCAGGGAGTCTGCTTCTCCTTTTCCTTCTGCTGTCCTGCTGCTTGTGTTCTCTAGCTCTCTGTCTCTGTCAAATATACAAGTAAATAAAAATTTTAAAAACATATTTGAAGTCTCTGTTCTTCACATGCCACATTAGCAAAATGAAAAAACAAACCACAAACTGAGAAAGCATTCTGACAAAACATGAATCTAGTCAAAGTCTTGGATCCAGATGAATAATACTCTGTTTTCTCTAAAAAAAAAAAAAAAAAAAAAAAAAAAAAAAAAAAAAAAAAAAAAATCCTTGCATAATTAATACTACCTTGGTGTTGGTTTTTCAGAGGACTCAAAATGACTTAATATTCTCCTTGTATTTCTTATCATATATATTATTCGGAGAAAATTCACCAATTTCTATTATCATTCTGAAGTGCTGTCCTAACATAATAAGTCCTTTTACCTACTGAATTTAGTGCTACTTTTCATAGAATTTTCATGTTTTCCCTGATAGTTTCCCATCTATTTATTTTACTTTCTTAGTGATAAAAAATTGGTGTGGCTTCAGGCTAGTGTCCCTAAAATACATGTACAGATTCAAGGAAAGTCTGAGATGAAAGTAAAATTTTCCATTGGAAATGAAGATTCCAAATCTTAAATTTTAGGTAGCTCTGTATGTGCCTCTGTAATTAAATAATATCTTCCACTGTTTTCCAAAATAATTTCCTTTTAATTTCTTTTTTTATGTTTCAGGGTATAGTTAGAGTTCAGAAGATTTAATGTTTGAGAGATTATGAAGGAAAATATTCTTAGTTTAAGTCCTGCCCATAACAAAGTAAATACTCACTTATTATTGATTGACACTAATTAGGTTGTGCCAAATAAGAAAACAATTAGCAAGTAGTATTATCATTGCCACAAATTTTTCAAAGTTAAAAATAAAATATAAAATAAAATGTACTACTATATAGTTTATTTATGATAACTTTACATAAAATTGGGCCTGCATTTGGCATTTGGCTGAAGGAGTAACAAAAGTTGAAATCTTGAGTGCTTGTCTATGTGGCTATGAAATAGTTCATTTATGCCTTCATACTAATTTAACTTTTGGAAATATAATTTATAAAAATGCTTATACTCAAAGATGTTTTCATAAATGTTCATAGGCATTATTTATCATAGAGCAGAGGTAGAAACTATTATCCATCAGTAAGTTTGTGAAATAAATTACAGTATACTCATATGGTAGAAAATAATGAAGCCAAGAGAGTTGTGTATGTACTGCAATAGACACATAACCCTGAATATAGGCTTACATATGAAAAGAAAGCAGCACTCATATGACACTGTATGTTAACTATACTGGAATAAAAATAAAAATAAATGAATGTAAAGTGGGGAAAAAAGTTGCTATATCATATGTGTTATATGATATGATTCTGTTAATATAAGTTATTTTATAATAGATGCATATAAAAATCTGGGAAGATATATGGAAAACTCTTAATCATTAAGGAAATGGTTTTCAGCAGGACATTGATTTTTAATATTAATACATTTATATTTTCAAATCATTTTTTAAGATTTTGTTTATTTGTTCATGAGAGACACAGACAGAGAGGGAGAGACACAGGCAGAGAGAGAAGCAGGGTCCTCACTGGGAGCCCAACGTGGGGCTCACGACCCAGGGATCATAACCCGAGCCAAAGACACATGCTCAACCACTGAGCCACCCAGGAATCCCTATATTTTCAAATCTTTAAAATAAGCTTATTTTATAGTCACTTTTTAATCCCCATGTGGAAAACAGAAGCTGATTATTCCTTATTCAACCTAACTTAAAGGTACATACATACACTAAATGTTCTGCAATAATCACTATTTTAAGTTTCTAGGTATATTTTTCTTAGAGTATGAAAAAGCACCAGTATTTTTGACATGTGTCAATTAAAGGAGTCATGATTAATAATGGATACAATAAAAGTTTTATTATAAAACAAGCATATTAATTTTTTTGTTATTCTAATGCTGTCAACAATTATAACCTTTATTAAATACTTAAATAAAATATGAGCCTCTATGCTCATGGTAGGTAGTTAAATATTTAGAATCAGAAGAATGCCAACATAGCTGTATTATGTATTCAGGAAGTGGGGGAGGGAAAACTAAGAAAATCATAATTTTCAGATTGTCAGGTTATACACATGTTGTAAGTATGCATGAGTAGATAGATTCATTCATTTTAAAGACTTATATGTGAAATGGCTTCTAAAATTTCCTATTAGGACACATTTATTAACATGGCATTTCAGGAGCAATTTTATGATGAGTTAAGCACCTTTTGAATGAAAATATTAAGAATATATAAATACATTTTTTTTTTTTTAGAGAGAGAGAGAGATCAAGAGTTGGCGGGGGTGGTTAAGAGCAAAGGGAGAGAGAATCTTAAGCAGGCTCTGAGCTCAGCATGAAGCCGGACATGGGACTCGATCACATGACTGTGAGCTCATGATTTTTAAGCCAAATTCAAGAGTCAGATGCTTAACCAACTGAGCCACCTCAGCACCCTAAAAATATTAGAAATATTTAATAAGGATTCCTAGGATCATTTAATTCTTACTAATTCTGTTTATTCGTGCCACTTCCCAAATAGCTACTTTAGCTCAGTCATCAAATAGGGGCCAATCTGAATAGTTACAGATAAGAAAAGTTAGTAACTTGGGCACAAATAAGTTGCTGTTTTGAGAGGAGAGTTGAAGAACATTGTCTGAGAAGTATTTTCTTATTTGAAGCCTTTTTTCTAGATTGTCTGTTTTCATGACACTTTAACCTTTGATATTCCTATTCCTACTATGATATTTGCAAGAGAGTAATAACTTTTCAATAAAATAACAACATGGGCATTATTTTGTTACAATTACCAATATTTACAATTTAATTGAAAATTATCCTAAGTCATTGAGAGTAATCTGTTTGTTGTGAAGAAACTGGAAAAAATGTAGGATATTTTACTTCTAATATGTTCAGTATAAATAAGCTTAAACAAGTAAAACAGGACTGTAAGTCTTTTGCTTTGCAAACTGATACATCACATTTGCTGTTCCCCAAAGAATTTCCTTCCTAATTATGTTTTGTTCTAGATAACATTAAAGATCATTGGCATTCCCATAATACACTACAGGGTATCTGCGTGAAAATTGCCTGGAAGCAATGTTGGCTGATGGGAGAATGCTAGCTTATATTAAAATAACTGTTAAGGATCTATCAATAGAAAAAAAGAGAGAGAGAGAGTTAATTACATTAGTACTTATCTCTCTTCTCTTTTGGACAGGTTAAATTAGTGGATTCATTTTTATAAATTGAATTCTTCATTGGAAGATATGTCATCCATCTGTATGAAACAGATATTGCAAGGAAAGAGGATAATCATATATACACCCTCCCCCAAAAATAAACTTTTAAAGATAACTAGAATTTAAATAAAAACTTGATACAAAACATATGTGTTTTTAAATATCATTATTTTTCTTGTGGCAAAGAAAAGTTTAAAACATTGAAAATATGTGACAGAAATGGGGCTTTGCCTGGACTTTCACATAAATCCGCCTTGCACTTTATGTTTAACCATTTTGTGTTCTTGTTTTAAAAAAGAGATCCTAGAGGGCAGTAGGTTCTGTGCAACTTCATTATTAGTACAACAGCCACAGCACATTACTGGCTTGATAAGAAACCCAATAACTGACAGTGCCTGTGTAGGGCTTTGAACTGACACTTATAATTAAGTTTTAATTAGCTCTCAAAAATACTGAGAGCTTATTTAAGACCTCCAAATTGAATACTGCACGCTTAGTTGGGAGACCTGAATGCATCCCAAACATATCAAAATAACTGTCAAATATATTGTATGCGCCTTCCAAGATAATAGCTAGAAGGCTTAACATCTATCTTTAAAAAAAATGGTGTATATAAAACGTTCATGGAAGTTCTTTCATACATTTAAGTGAATGGTTTTAAGAGTACTATCTTTATTATTTTAGTAAATATGATTGCAAACATGGTTCTGTGCCTCTATTTAATTAAGGAGTATTGTCAGGAGAAAAACACACTTTAACCAAAGTTTGAGTTATCTTAATTTCAAATGGGAATAGTCTTTATTCATAGCAATTCCAACAGAATGCTTACATTTTACTAATAAATACGAATTGCCTTTTTTCCCAATATTCTGACCCATGAGAAATTGTGCCAGACCCCCCCCCATTCCTAATTCTTGGGTACCTCGCAGATTACAAATATTTAAGTAATTGTTGTTTCGAACTCCCAGCACTGGAGAAATCTCGATGTCTTTTCAATGCAGCAGATGTATTTAGACCATGACTTTCTTACGTGACTGTCTATCCATGCTGTGCATCATATGGTTTAAATTCATTACTGGAAATAACCCTTCCCACTCCTGCCCACTCCTCCCTATGCATACAGAATAAGAATTTTAAGCAGGGGACACATTTTGTCACAGAGAACAAAAGAACTAAAATGGAAAAATAGTATCTGTGTTATTGGTTCTGTTATTTTCATTTCTTCTGAAATCATCTCTTTTCACTAGCCTGATCTGGCTCATATTTTAGTTATTTCAAAGGATGTACTGTGTTTCCTGTTGCCTTTACAGATATTTGTTGAATGACTATACTAATTAGCTACCCGCTGTGTATTGAGTACTTTGTGAGGCTTAGCAGTTAAATGTGAGGCCCCAAAGGTAGATATAGTTCAGAGGCTGTGCAGTGACCCTCTTGGGGTTGGAGGTGGGGTCCCAGAGGATCTAAATTATGAGCAAGGGACTGGGGGGGTAGGTTGTGTGTGAAGAATTGTAAGCTCAGAGAATATCAGGTAGAGCTTGTGTGGGGAACTACAAAAGGTATCCTAATTTCTGTATGACAGCATATGCCAAGGTGAGAGCAGAGGCCCAAGGTAATGAGGTCATAATTGGAGGGGAAAGTGATTATTATTTCAGGGGGCCTAGGTCATGTCCTGTTCATACATGTTTATCTTAAAATGCTGGTATACTAATGACTTCTCTTCAACTTCATATTTCTAAGAGGCCACACAAGTAGAAGCTTTTCTTTTGTCATGACTTTAAAAATATTAGTTGCAAATATTTTTTTTTTCCAGAACATGGCTTATGCTATGTGTTTAATAAGTCAGGATTTGGAGGGGACACCAAATTAAGTCAGGGATTTCTCTCTCTCTCTCTCTCTCTCTCTCTCCCTCCCTCTCCCTCTCCCTCTCTCCCTCTCTCCCCACCCCCCCCCTTTTTAAAGAATTACACACATTTCAGGACAACTAAACCAGAAAGAAATAGATTTCATAATAAAGGGTCAATTCAATGCACCCAAATGAGAATCACTTTTCAGTTTTGGGGAGAAATGACAATGCAGGATGGACATACCAAGTTTGAAGTTGAAATCTAAGGCCAGTAATTAGAAATGTGTATACAAGATACTGAAAGTAACATGTCTGAGGGAGAAATCCATCAAAGTGAATTCACGTATTGTAGAAAACAATGTGGCATAATTAAGTGAAAAAGAGTGTCAATTAGGACTTTGTCTAGAAAAATAAAACGAGCAATTTATAACAGAATTTTGTTTGTAATCTCAGCTATAGACTAATTTTTCAAATTAAGTGGTCTTCCAAATATTGAGATGATTCTTGCAATAAAATCAATAACATAATGTCTCATTCCATTTTTACAAAAAAAAGAGCAGTATCAGTTGTTTCAATGAACTCTTTGATCATTTGATATTCAAATAATTTAATTTTGAAATGCTGATTATGTTATCATTCTTGTCGATTTCTCCTCATTAGAATTAATATAACCTGTGTGTGTCTGTGTGTGATTTGAATTGCCCTGTGTCTACCATCAATGTTAGAAAGGCCACCATCTATGGAAAAAATGTGCAGTTTCATTTTATAGGCAATTTACATTTTTTTCAGTAACCTCCACACCCAGTATGGACCCCAACGTGGGGCTTGAACTCACAATCCTGAGATCAAAACCTGATCTGAGATCAAGAGTCAGAAACTGACTGAATCACCCAGGTGTCCCTAATTTACATTTTATTTGCACTATAATCAGTGAGTAACTGACTAATTGATATGAAATGCAGAGGTAGACTCTAGTGCAGAAAAGCAAAAATGAATGGAGACTGAGTTTATAAGTAATAATCATGAGCAGTTGAATTTTGTTCTCTTCCCAAACAGCGCTGAGGGAATTCAGATGAGAATTCTTCTATAAAACACTAACCAGGTTGTGTCGTCGGGACTTACCAACAAAATCTGAGGCTTCCCCTCAGCCTGGTTGACCTGTAGACAGTTTTCTTCCCGACTCTAGGCACTGGCTACTTTCTCTTGGAACATTTACTTTAGAAAACTTATAATTGTAAATTCTTACTGTGCCCGTCTGAGATGTAAGTCTTATAAAACTGGCAAGAGACCAGTTTTGCAACCAAAGACTGTCATCTCTTTGAACTATAAGCATCAGGGATGATAGAGCTGCTGTTTCCCAGTCTTGGTTTGGAGCCTACGTGCCTAATTCTGATGAGCCCCTTAATTCAAGGGTGTGCAGCTATCACCAGTTATGAAGGCAGGAGAAAGTTTACTTATGAGGGAAATGAAGTCAATTAGTGAACACAAGTGGCCTATGATCAATGTCCATCACCCTGGGTTTTAAAAATATTCCAATCCTTGTTGGATGGTGGAGCTCGAATGAGTTTTAGCCTCTCTTCAGGGTCACAATAATCTTCTTTGCCTGTTTACCTTTGCCCAGTGCAATTTTTGCTTTGACAAAACCCATAAGAAACCACAATCAGATGAGCTGGGGCTTCAAGAACTTAGATCTATTTGACATGAAGAGAAGTTGTGAGGTTTTGGGCCACTCCATCTTTGCATCTCTGAATCTCTCCCAGGCCCAGTAGCACCACAGACCCTACTGGTTATGTTCTTACTGTGGTTTAAATATTGCTGATAAACCCCAGAGGACATGATCTTCACCCTTCTTCTGTACATTAAGTTGGATTTCATAAGTCATTTTGTGTTACTCTGTTCCTGTCTTTTCCTTTTACAACTCCTTAGTAAAGAAAACCTATTTTTCAAATTATTGTGATTATAGTTTCAGTTTTGAAAAGTGTGCAATTGAGATTACATAAAACAAAGGAACTAAAACTATATCATAAAATAAATTTCTTTATTCTGAGGATATTTGGCTTGTAGATTTCTAGAAAAATTGTCACTTCATTCTGCCTCAAAATGCTGCTCTGATCCTTTGGTATTATTCATGCCTTCAACAACCATTTACTGAACCTTTAAATTTGTGCCAGGAACCATTCTAGGAATACAGGATTTAAACATGTATTCTCAGGTTGCAGAGTCACCCTCTAGATCATTTTTATGTTGACCCAATTGCAATTTTAACCCAATATACATTATGCATTGCTGGCCTAAAGAGTATGAAAAAATCAAATAAAAAAAAAGAAAAAAAAAGAGTATGAAAAAATCAGAAAGATTTTGGAAGAAATAGAACTTTTAGTTCTATTTCTAGTATATCATTGCATATTTGTTGTTCTGGCTTAAACATAAAATTAAGTAAACTTAGTCAAAAAAGTTATTTTATTTCATATTTCACCATTCCACTCATTGGTATGTTTGTAATTTTTCACTTTTAACCATGACTCTGTTTAGCTTTCATTGATGACATTGAAATCTAAGAGATAAAATGAACATATGCTCAATCTGACTAAACATGTCAGATTCTTGTAATATGTTTTGTGTAAGAAAGGACTTGGTTATCAAGCAAAGAATAATAAAAAATACATTCAAAAACAGGAATAAGAAAGTTAATAAAGAGAGAGAGTGTATAAACTAATTTTCTTTAGCTATTAAAAGACAGGGATGGAATTGTAAAATTTTACAGCTTTCAGTGCCATTTGGATTATTTACAGGGAACAAGATAATTTGAAAACTGGCTACTTTTTATGATGTCACTTTCCATGATAGTTTTTCTATTTTGGAGGACTCTCAAATGTCATTACCTGAGCAAGAATGAGAACTGAAAATTCTATGAATTGTTTTTATTAAACCAGGCTATCCCTCTTCATAGTATACATTTCATTAATTACTCCTCTTCAGCATACTGTCTTAAGGTGTACACATACCATTTTTAGTTATTCTTTGCACACTTGAAGTAGTTCATAATAAAATGTTTAATGAACTACATAGAAAAGGTTTCACAACTTTACTGTTGCATTTTAAAATGACTCCTGCAGACACACTTAACTTTTTATTTTGGAGTGTGTTTGTGGTGTTTGTTCATGGCCCTTAACGATCACAGCTGCTAAAGCAAAGTCTGTCACCTTACTCTGAGTTGTAGAGATCTTCCATTTATTTGTCCAGATCTGCTATTTGTCATTTCACCCACACATCTAGTCAAGGGCTGACTTCCATGGATTACTCCCATGGGTTAATTGACATACTTTGTCTTCAAGTTTCTCCTCGAATTTAGTTAGCAGATAACCCTGGAAGGAGACTGGAGGAAGGGAGAAAGTGATGATATTATATATATATATATATATATATAATTTTTCTACAACCCTCCATTCATTTCTCTAGTAGTTTAGGAAATCACAAGTTAGATTCTTTTGTCCTCTCACCCTCTCTGAGTACTATTGCTGGTTTTGTTAATAAGACTATGCCACCCTTGACAACACGTTAGAAATAGATGACGTAAGGAGGAGTTAAGAGGCAATAATCTTTTTAAAAACATACATCTGGCTCTGCCATTTCTTTGTACAACTCTTTTAACAGTTTAACTTCACCCTCTGGGTAAAATCCAAGCTCTTCACTGCCACCGGTCTTTCACAAGTTGGCTGGTATCTGTTCCTGGATATCAGTTCTTCTTTCTTCACTTTTCACTTGACTCAAATAAGCACATCAGCCTTCTGATGCTCATCTCTTGAGAAGAGGAGCTTTTTTCCTGCTGATGACTTTTGCTTCAGATTACTCTCCCCACTAATCTTCCTTAGCTTTCCTCACCCCACCCACTCCAATTCATACACCACACCTCAAAGAATCTTTAGCAGGTCCCTTCAAAGTATCTTGAGTCCCTCTAAAACCTTACTTGAATTTATTTTTTATGACATGTATCTCGTAGGAACTTTATTCATTAATTTGTTCTATACCTTTCTTCTCTAACATATTAGCTTTATAAAGGAAAGGGCTTTGCCATGCTTACAATCACATTTTCAAACCAAGACCCAGGGTAGGCTTATAGTAACTGCTTAATAAATATTTATTGGACTAGTGAAGCAGAAGAAAGATAAATTAATAAAGCTACTCCATTTATAATTGCACAAAAATAATAAAATACTCAAGAATAAACTTAATCAAAGAGGTGAAAGATCTGCACTCTGAAAACTATAAAATATTGATGAAGGAAATTGAAGAAGACACAAAAAAGTGGAAAGACATTCCATGTTCATGGATTGGAAGAACAAATATTGTTAAAAAATGCCTAAGCAATCTACAGATTTAATGCAATCCCTACCAAAATACCAACAGCATTTTTCATAGAACTAGAACAAAGAAACCTTAAATATGTATGGAACCACAGAAAACCCAAACGACCAAAGCAATCTGAAAAAGAAAAACAAAACTGAAAGTATTACAGTTCCAGACTGCAAGTTGTATTACAAAGCTGCAATAATAACAAGTGGTACTGACACAAAGATAGACACATAGATCAATAGAATGGAATAGAAAACCTAGAAAGAAGACCCATGGTTATATTGTGAATTAATCTTCAACCAAGGAGATAAGAATATATAATCTGAAAAAGTTTCCTCAACAAATGGTGTTGGGAAACTGAAAAGCTACATGCAGTCTTTACGTTCTGTCTCCCTTTCTGATATTTCCCACACATTTCTTCTCCCTTCCCTTATATTCCCTTTCACTATTATTTATATTCCCCAAATGAATGAGAACATATAATGTTTGTCCTTCTCCGACTGACTTACTTCACTCAGCATAATACCCTCCAGTTCCATCCACGTTGAAGCAAATGGTGGGTATTTGTCATTTCTAATGACTGCTAACTCTGGGAAACGAACTAGGGGTGGTAGAAGGGGAGGAGGGCGGAGGGTGGGAGTGAATGGGTGACGGGCACTGGGGGTTATTCTGTATGTTAGTAAATTGAACACCAATAAAAAATTAAAAAAAGAAAAGCTACATGCAAAAGAAGGAAACTGGACCACTTTCTTATATCATACACAAGAATAAACTCAAAATGGATTAAGGGCTCCAACATAAGACTTGAAACCATAATTTTTTTTTTTTTTTTAGAAAAGCACAGGCAGTCATTTCTCTGTTACTGGCCATAGCAACATCTTTCTAGATATGTCTCCTGAGGCAAGAGAATCAAAGGTAAAAATAAACTATTGAGACTATATATCAAAATAAAAGGCTTCTGCAGAGCAAAGGAAACAATCAACAAAACTAAAAAAAAAAATCTGCTGAATGGGAGAACATATTTGCAAATGACTTATCTAATAAAGTGTTATTATCCAAAATATATAAAGAACTGATACAACTCAACACCCCCCCCAAAAAAAAACAATTAAAAGTAAGCAGAAGACATGAATAGATATTTCTCTAAAGAATACATACAGATGGCCAAGAGACATGAAAAGATGTTTAATATCACTCATCATCAGGGAAATGCAAATAAAAACTGCAATAACATGTCACCTCACATCTGTCAGAATGGCAAAAATAAAAAAAAAAATGCAAGAAACAAGTAGTGATGAAGAAGTAGAGAAAAGGGGACCCTCATGAACTATTGCTGGAAATGCAAACTGGTGCAGCCACTATGAGAGACAGCATGTAGAATCCTCAAAAAGCTAAAAAATAGAACTATGCTATGATCCAGTAATCACAGTAGTGGATATTTACCCAAATAATATTAAAATACTAACTTTGAAGGAATATGTACATTCTTATGTTTACTGTAGCATTATTTACAAGAGCCAAACTATGGAAGCAGCCCAAATGTCCATTGATAGAAAAATGGATAAAGAAGATGTGAATTTTATTCAGCCATAAAAAGAATAAAATCTTGCCATTATGTGAAACAACATGGATGGAACTAGAAAGTATAGTCCTAATCAAAATAAGCTAGTCAAAGGAAGACAAATACTGTATGATTTCACTCATATGTGGAATTTAAGAAACAAATGAACAATGGGAAAAGAGAGAGAGTGAGAAAGAGAGAGAGAGAGACCACAAAAACAGACTCTTAACTATAGCGAACAAAGAGACGGTTACCAGAAGGAGGGTGGGTGAGAAGATGGGTTAAACAGGTAATTGGGATTAAGAAGTACACTTGTGATGATGAGCACTGGTGATGCATGGAATGATTGAATAACATTAGAAAATATTTTCCAAACAATCAAATCTTCATGTTAAAAAAAAGAAATGTTTTTCTTTGGTTTCCTTATTTATATATTAGCAGAATAATTTTTTGTCATTTTTTGAAATAATTCTTTTGTCATTTTTTGAAGCCTCAGTACCCATAGAGGGCTTATGATTTGGTTTATTGTATTTTAATCTGGTGCCTGAAAAGATTTAGGGAATGAAAGGTAATCCTCAGATTCACAGGGACTTAACTTCAGAAATGTCTTAGGAAATATATTTCCAAATTCTGGCTTTGTGTTTGCATAGTAAACCAGCAGCTTTTAAATGATATTTCTAAATCTGTTGAAGCTATGAAGTGAGCAAAATTAATTTTCAAGAGATGTTTATACGGAATTATTTTTATTACTAGCCAACTAATTATTAGAACTGACTAGATTCCAGGGAACTCTGAAAAAATCCTTTCAGAATTTTGAGCCAAATATGTTCTCTTTGAACTGCTATCCAGTGCACATGATATGAAACAATTCTAATTCTATTTACTTAACATTAGATCTTAAGTTCATGAACCAATAGAATATGTACTTGTTATAGGTAAATCCAATAAAACAATAATGGTTTTGTAAAAAAGCAATATATGTGAGTTTACTTCTCCATGCCACAGTTATAAAATCAGAATGTAGGATTTGATTTTGTTTAATTTTTCTTAGAGATTCAAAATTTTGAAATTCATTTAAATATAGCAACGTTTTCCTCAAATACAATGTTTTATTGTATCTAGACACTATAAAATAAAGAATCTGTGTTTTTAAAATTGCCTTAAGTTCCTGTCTGATTTTCAAGTCTTCTTTATTATTCAGACATCTTCTACTTAGTTTTTGGGTGAGATGGGGATCAAGACCCTGGACTGGGAAGAAAGATAAGACACTGCCATTGATTATGTTTAGCTTGCCAATGAATATTCTTGTTACAAACATTGATTTCCCCAATATGAGAGCTGTAGGATTATGATCACAGACACATAATATAATGAAAGAGCTTTAAAATTATGAAAAAAAATACAAAGGACAGCAATGAATACCCAAATTCATCACTGGGTAAAAAAATAATAGAGCACAAATAGTAACCAAAAATATACTAGAAATAGGAATCAGTAACATATTTGAGTCAGCTAATATGTCTATCACCATGTCAGACTATGAGAACACAAGACAGATAACACAAGATTTCTTCTTTTGAAAGGTTTACAACCTAGAAAAACTTTCTTGGGGATAAAACAGATTTTAGAGTGCTCTTCTGCATTTCAAGAAAAATAAATCATGATAACTAACCTCACACCATCCTTGTGAATTAGAAAAAAAAATTACATAAAAGCATCTAAGATGGATGAAAGGTGTAATACAAATTCTCAAAAAATTGTAAAAATATAAAAAGAGATTATTTAAAAAAAATTCTCCACACTACCAGATGACAGTTTATAATGAAGAAAGATCTATAGAGCACTGAGGGGAAACATCTATTATTCAGCAATTCCAGCACTAGCCAATTTGTAATTCCAATAGTTAAAACAACAGAAAGATATTCCATAGGTTTTAAAAACCAAGAAAAAACACATCCTAAAAAACTCAAGCTTACAGGAAGATACATACAAATTCACAAATATGAATGAGCAAATCGTGCCTACAACAACTTGAACTGAACATTGAATTTAGATGTAAGTTAAATCGAGATAATTTTTGCAAACTTTGCAAATTGTATGTGGTTAAATACAAAATGAAGACTTTCTGGAATAGACAGCTTCAAAGTGAAGAGATAAGACTATAGAAACGAAACTTTGTAATTCTGGATTGCCTCATCTAAGACTATCTAATCATAGAGCCTAGGGTAGGGACCCAAGGGAGAGTCTTAGTCTTTATAATATTCAGAAAAATATGGGTTCATATATATTCTCAAAAAGCAATAGAATTGAATATCCTTAAAGCCTTCACTTGATACTAGTGATTAAAAGCAAGCAAGGGGCGCCTGGGTGGCATGGGAGGTTAAGCATCCAATTCTTGATTTTGGCTCAGGTCACAATCTCAGGGTAGAGAAATCGAGCTCTACATCAGCTCCACTCTTGATGGAGAGCCTGCTTAAGATTCTCTCTCTCTCTCTCCCTCTCCCTCTGCCCTCCCCGCCCCCACTTGCATGTGCTCAACTGCACATATACACACTCTCTTTTTCTTTCTCTTAAAAAAACAAAGCAAATAAAATAGTAGCTATATTTTACAAAACAGGAAATACCATTAGTAATATAAGAGCAAAGATACCAGGATGCCTGGGTGACTCAATGGTTGAGTGTCTGCCTTCAACAAAGGACGTGATCCTGGGATCGAGTCCCACATTGGGATCCCCATAGGGTTCTTGCTTCTCCCTCTGCCTATGTCTCTGCCTCTCTGTGTCTCTCATGAATAAATAAATAAAATCTTAAAAAAAAAAAGCAAGGGTACCCATTAATACAGAGAATGGATTTGAATGATTTATATGCAAATGATTTAAAATTTTCCTTAAATGGGATTTTCAGAATGGATTTAAAATTACATAATATTTGCATAAATATATATATATATATACACATATGTTGTGAAAGATCTATTACAATGACAAAGTAATATGTATGGAAAGACGTTATAAAAAAATTAATTAGACAATTTTAATCAGACAAAGCAACAAGAAGAAAGAGGATAGGAGTTTCAGATCTAAGCTCTGGGTGGCCAGGAATTTAGGTCTGTACTATTCACTGTTGAATTCATACCACATAGAAGAGTGTCTGGCACATAGTAGGCACTTAAAATATATCTTGAATTAATGAATAAAATTTTAAATAATATTTATGAACAAAAAACATAAAAGCAATAAATAGGAGAAAGGATGATTTTTTATTGCCCAGTGTTTATAAGTAGTATTTGTAAGTCACAAAGTTTAACTGATAATTGGAATTATGTGCATATTATATATATATATATATATATATATATAATTGGATTGTATATATAGTATATATCAATCAAAAAAGGCAAATACACACAAATATTAGAAAATGATTATGAATATAAACTTTTAATGTACCAAAAATAGTATATAACAACTCATAAAAGTACATGAAATAATATTTAAAATATTATAATTTGTTTGCCTTCATATGACTTAAAAACCAGAGAATACATCTTCATTTTAAGCATAATTTAGTCATTTATTCAGTCACAAAGAAAAAAAAGATAGATTACAAATTAGATATTATACAGATCCTATATTTATACCTCAAGAATAAGATTATGAAAACAAAGAAATTTTGAAAATGTATGTATTGCAATCACCACCCCCCCAAAACATCTTTGTTATTTAAAATATGTCTCTAGCCTATCATTGAAGGAATAAAAATTAAAAATTACTTTTTAAAAATATTTTATTTATTTTTTGAGAGAAAGAGTGAGAGAGAGAGAGAGCACATGAGCAGGGACAGGGGGAGAGGGAGAAGCGACTCCTCTGCTAAGCAGGACTCTGGGATCATGACCTGAGCCAAAGGCAGATGCTCAGCCAACTGAACCACCTAGTCACCCCAAAAATTCAAAATTGAAATGATGATTTGAAAAACAGTGAAATCTGTAACTCCATATCTTGAGAAATTATGGATAGTGCCTAACGTTTTATTTAGGGTAACTTCTTAGCTTTAGTTGCTTTTGTCTAAAACAAAATATTCACTCAAGAATTAAAAATAAAACAAAAACAAAAGACCTAAACCTTAAAAACAAAGAAAAATAGAAGGAAAGAATTTGAAAGGGAAAATGGAAAAAAAGTTAATAAGTATTAAAAGAAAAATATTCAGTTAAAACAAATGTTTTAGAGACTAGTTTTCTCACAAAGTTTACTGGTAAAAACTGAAAGCACTGGTAAAATTACAAAATGGCAAAGATAAATATTTGATAATATATTTGATTATTTAGTTGAGATGAAAAACATAATTCATATTGATACAATGAATAGAAAATATGAATGCCCAGAAGCTAAAGAAAAAAAATAATAAGAAATATATATAAAAACTTTTACCCCCAGAAAATTCTGAGATCTGTCATTTTTGTGTGTTGAGTTGATTTCTGTACTGTTTAATCATTTAAGTGTGTTGTTGAACTTCTATAACTGCCAAGTTGTTTTATATGAACATGTAAAAAACTAGCAAAATTGATTTCACCCATAATATATTTATACACTCTCCTTTTCAAAATGTCTATTTTAAAGCTGGATTAGAGCATACTCTTTTTAATGTTATTGCACAACATTCCCTATATAGGAATTTCTCAAATTTTACAGATAATTTTGAAAATTATATTTAAGTTTTAACATATTTTTACAATCAAATACATTAACATTTTTTCCTTTAGCTGTTATTAATAATTCTCAGGAAATAAAATGTTTTTCTGCGTATTAAAGTGGTAGCTTTCTTTTTTTCAAAGACTTTATTTATTTATTTGGCACAGAGACAGAGTGCACAAGGATGGGGAAGAGCAGAAGGAGAGGGAGTAGCCGATTCCACGCGGAGCAGGGAGCCCAGCACGGGGACTCATCCCAGGACCATCGGGTCATGACCTGAGCTGAAGGCAGATGCTAAACCAACTGAGCCACCCAGGTGCCCCAAAGTAGGGGATTTCATAGGGAAGGTGTCCTAAGATAGTTCTTATTCTCCTCAGATTTTTAATCTTCAGAACAACTAGATTTATTTTAATTTAGAAATTCATAGTAATGAAGACAAAAATTGGTAGGAACTCAGCAAATGTGTGAGTCCCTACCTCTCTAGTCTCAAATCCATAAAAAGTGCTGTCAACATGCATACTTGTTTTTTTTTCTTTTTCTTTTTAGAGAAAGAGAGCATGCAGACACAGGGTAAGGAGAGGCAGAGGGAAAGGAAGAGAGAGAATCTTAATCAGGCTCCTTGCCCAGTGCGGGGCCACCTCAGGGCTCTACCTCAGAACCCAGAGTTCATGACCTAAGTTGACATCAAGAGTCAGACGCTTAACCAACTGAGCACCCAAGTGACCCACATGTACACATTTTTAATTATAAAACCTCTATTACATCATGATAATTTCCCTAAAAGAGTTTTTTGTTTTGTTTTGTTTTTTTTAAGATTTTAGTTATCTATTCATGAGAGACACAGAGAGAGGCAGAGACACAGGCAGAGGGACAAACAGGCTCCCTGTGGGGACCCTGATGCGGGACTCAATCCCAGGACCCTGGGATCATGACCTAAGCCAAAGGCAGACACTCAACCACTGAGGTCACCCACATGCCCCCCCAAAAGAGGTTTTTTTTTTTTTAATTGGGACAGATGGTTAAAAAATAACAGCTCCTAACAGAAAACCAAAACACATTTTTGTATTAAAAAATAGCTTCCTCAATTCTTTTAATATCATTTTATAAACTATTTAGAATATTTTAAATCTATTTTTAATACTAATTAAGGAGAATATGTCAACCTGTTTAAGTTCTGGTTTCTGCTATGTAAAATAATTCTTCCATATTTGAATCATCACTTATTATATTAAATAGTTTTTTTGTAAGAAGCCATAGTTCATAACCTATCTTGATTAATACTGATGCTCAATGAACTTTAATCATGTAAATAGAACATTTCCCTTTGAAATATTCATCTGATTCATGTTTACCACACCAGTAACAGACTAATTATATTTATGTTAGTAGGCCAGTCACTATTATGTTCAATAAAATTTTAGATAAAATTAGGCAACCAGTGACAGATGAAAAATAAAATTGTGTCAGAGTTTCAAAAGAATAGAGGATCTGTTTTATTTATTTTATTTTATTTTATTATTTTATTTTATTTTATTATTTTATTTTATTTTATTATTTTACTTTATTTCATTTATTTTATTTTTTTAAAGATTTTATTTATTTATTAATGAGAGAGAGAAAGAGAGAGAGAGAGAGAGGCAGAGACACAGGCAGAGGGAGAAGCAGGCTCCATTCAGGGAGCCCAGTGTAGGACTCTATCCTGGGACTCCAGGATCACACCCTGGGCTGAAGGTGCACTAAACCACTGAGCCACCTGGGTTGCCCTACAGATCCCTTTTAACTTCCTTCCTGGAACCTCTAAAATAGAACCAACAGAAACTCTGCAGGAATGGTTCTTTTCCTGTATCTGTCAGCTGGTAGGATACTTCTGTTTTCACTTATAGGATCCAGAAACAGCATATTGTAATAGCTTACAATTTTGTTTGTGGTTATAAAAATAATCACATATACAAAAGAGAGTTGAGTTCATATTTTGCAAACCGACTCATTTATTGCATGCTGTGATTGTTTTCATGAAAAGGATTCAATTCTATGTTGTTATTGGAATCCTATAGATCTGAGTACCTAAGAATGTTTGTACATGAATGAGTTAAATAGTAGGGCTAAGTGTCTTAGTTTCATAAGGCCCATACCACATGCCTAGAAGACAGGTATTTCCAAACATTGTCTACGTTCATCTCTGGGCAAAAATCCTAATATAATATGAAATTGCAATTAAAAAAATCACAATATATTCCTACTGGTGAATGAAAAGGGATATTTAGTTCTTGCAGCATATGATATCATAATTTAAACCAGTCTAAATAATATATGCGCAACAGTATTGTTTTATCTAATTCATTAGCAATCTCCTTCATTTCTAGCCCTATTTTGTATAAGCACTAAATAGATCCTAAACTTTTTTTAGACCAAAATTTAATATAATAGTAGAATTAAAAATATATATATATATTTTTATGCTATGAGGTGTGTCTTAGTTCTTAGTTTGGGCTGCTCTAACAAACATGTATTTCTCACACTTATTTCTCACAGTTCTGGAGGCTGGAGCCCTAAAGATCAGGTTACCAGCCTCTATGGGTTTGGTGAAAGCCCCCTTCCTGGTTTATGAGCAGCCAACTTCTCTATGTATTCTCACAATGGAGGGAGAAAGTGCTAATATGCATAGAAACATATTCCTATTTATGTTATGGATTCTTTTCCCATTTAGATCATGTTTCAGAAAAGGCGATATTTTAGGTATCACTTGCTTTGGGTAAGAGGATTATTCACCATGACCAAGTGGGATTTATCCCTGGGATGCAAGGGTGGTTCAACATTGTAAAACAATCAGTGTGATAGATCACATTAATAAAAGAAAAGACAAGACCCATATGATCCTCTCAATAGATGCAGAGAAAGCATTTGACAAAATACAGCATCCATTCCTGATCAAAACTCTTGAGAGTGTAGGGATAGAGGGAACATTCCTCAGCATCTTCAAAGCCATCTAGGAAAAGCCCATAGCAAATATCATTCCCAATGGGGAAACGCTGGGAGCCTTTCCCCAAAGATCAGGAATGAGACAGGGATGTCCACTCTCACCACTGCTATTCAACATAACACTAGACGTCCTAGCCTCAGCAATCAGGCAACAAAAAGAAATAAAAGGCATTCAAATTGGCAAAGAAGAAGTCAAACTCTCCCTCTTTGCAGATGACATGATACTATACATAGAAAACCCAAAAGACCGCACCCAAAGATTGCTAGAACTCATACAGCACTTCGGCAGTGTGGCAGGATACAAAATCAATGCCCAGAAATCAGTGGCCTTTCTATATACTAAAATGAGACTGAAGAAAGAGACATTAAGGAGTCAATCCCATTTACGATTGCACCCAAAAGCAGAAGATACCTAGGAATAAACCTAACCAAAGAGGTAAAGGATCTGTACTCTAGAAACTACAGAACTCTTACTATCTTTGGGGACCCCTGGGATTAATATAAGGGCATAAGAAGTGGGATTGTGGGGATGCCTAGGTGGCCCAGCGGTTAAGTGTCTGCCTTCAGCTCAGGTTGTGATTCCAGGGCCATGGATCAAGTCCCATATCGGGTTCCCTGCATGGAGCCTGCTTCTCCCACTGCCTGTGTCTCTGTCTCTCAATCTGTGTCTCTCATGAATAAATAAATAAAATATATATATTTTTTAAAAGGGTATCCTGGGTGGCTCAGCTGTTTAGCATCGCCTTCAGCCCAGGGTGTGATCCTGGAGACCTGAGATCAAGTCCCATGTCGAGATCCCTGCAAGGAGCCTGCTTCTCCCTCTGCCTGTGTCTCTGCCTCCGTCTCTCTGTGTCTCTCATGAATAAATAAATAAAATATTAAAAAAAAAAAAGAAATGGGATTGTGACTCCAAAGAGGAATAGACATTTGATGGAAAGATACTAACATGGAACCACAGAAAATATAAAAATATAAGAAAAAAAATATTGAGAAATCATTTTATTTACTCTGATTATTTGAATTTAAAGATGACACTACGAATTTTTAAGGATATTTTTATTTATTTATTATTATTTTAAATTATTTTTATTGGAGTTCAATTTGCCAACATATAGCATAACACCCAGTGCTCATCCCACCAAGCGTCCCCCTCAGTGCCCATCACCCAGTCACCCCAACCCCCTGCCCACCTCCCCTACCACTACCCCTTGTTCATTTCCCAGAGTTAGGTGTCTCTCATGATAGACTTGCTGTGAAGAGGTTTTTAAGATTCAGCTTTTCAAGCATAACAACAGGTAATATATGTAGGGCAAAGGCGCTGAAAGGGAGTCCAATTGATTAAAGTTATTGAGAAGGATTCCATATTGTGTCAGAAGAAAGAAGACCAGATTGTAAAAAGAATTGTATAGATGTGACCAAAAGTGAGACAAGAAATGAAATAATAGATTTTCTGAATGCTATTTAATCCTTACATCAATCAATTCAGTTGTAGAAACTGTTTTGAGTTAATAACTTCTGTGGTAACAAATTCATTCATTTGTTAAGTTACTATTTTATTAAAGTTTTACTTAATTGCGAGTCAGGCCTAGTGTGGCTAGAATCTTAGAATAAATGAGAGAGAGTAGCTCAGAAAGGTTTTGGACGGGGATGTAGCAGCAAATCACAAAAGGCTTTATTAAGCCATAAATAGGAGTTTGGATTGATTCTAGAATAATTGGGAAATTCATTGGAGAATTGTAAACAGGGGAGTGATATCTGATTTATATTTTTAAACTTTTGGCCTTTATGTTGAGAATGAGTCAGAAAGGCAAGAGTAGAAGCGGGGAAACCATCCCAAACCCTAGGCACTGAACATATATTGAGCACCTACCATGTGATTGACAATATTTAAATTTTGGATTACAGCATGATATCTTGCAATAGATTTATAGAGGTCACTCAGAACAATGACAGTGGTAAATGTTTTAGGGATAAGTCATTTTGTCCTTGTAATATAGTATGCATATCATGGAACCCAGGGCTGGGGGGGGGGGCGGTATGCTCCCTTTCATGCAATGATATTTATTTTCAGCTCTGTCTAAACTAAATTGGAAGGCAGAGGAAAACTGACAAGGAGCAATGGAAGAGGGGAAAATGTTATGCATCGGCTGTATGATATTATCTTCTAGGGCATTGGTAAACCTCTACAAGTTTAATCGTCGCATTTGATTAACTCAGAAGAGCATTTATGATCAATGGCCATCTAGTGAGATTTTTCAAAGTATTTATCATCATATGCACAGACCCCAGAATGATGTTTTATATGGGAAAATGTGCAAAATTGTTAAATTAGTTATGTTAACTACACCATATTTATTATAGTTTTGTGCTGATCGGTTTTGTGGTGATCAGGCAAAATAAGATTTTCAGAAGAAGCAGAAATAATGTAAATAAAGTGGAATTATATTTTCATTCCTGAATGCTAATGTTGCGCTTAACATCGTTGTGTGTTTATATTGTTAATCTTTCCAAGAAGAGTCTTCGGTTTCTATCACATATAGCCTTTATTTTTTTTTCTCTTTGGCATAAGGAAAATATTTTTCTTTTTAATTCTTAAGTTAGTGGCAAGAAGCAAGAACAAGGAGGTAGTAGTCTAACAAATCATTACATAGAGTAAGTCACACATAAGTCAATTAAACATGTGGCATTTCCTGGAGTTCAAAAGTGTCAAGAATTTGGCAGAACAAGCCCTTATTCATCTGATGTAAAAATGCACACGTGTTACCATTGTTTAAATCTATCTGCTTCCTTTGGCTCTCCACTAAATAAGGCAGGAGCCATAAGCGATAGGTGTCGATAATATAAATAGGTAACCTTAATTATTTAGGGTTTTCATCTTACATGGAAAGTTGCAGTAATTTTTTATTGCCTTCAGAACTGACATGGGCAAGGAAAGCAGTAGGCATAGAAAAGAACCAAGGAGAAGACATTGGTGATTATATTTGTCATTTTTAAAATTACCGTATCCTCTTAGACCGTGCTTTATTAGTGTTTTGACAACTGGAATCACTGAAGAGATTTTTTTTCCAGCATTAATTGTAAATGAAGCATTTCAGGAATACTTGTGCTTACTTGGCCTAGGATAGAACCTGTCATATTTCATTATGCTTTTTTACCTGTGTATGTGTGTGTGTATACACTTTCCCTTTACGTTTCCTAGATTTTAAGAATAGATGCAGTCATGTATGAGTTACATTAAGTTTTTGCAAAGTTTTTTTTTTTTTAAGTTTTTGCAAACTTAACTCAATTTCCCTCTGGCTAATTTTATTTAAAAAGAGATAGATTATATCTTAATACACCCCTCAACCCTAAAGTCTAAGTTGGTTTAAAAAGGATGAATTTAAAGCCACATGCCAAAGGAGGGTTGGTTTGTTTGTGTCATATTTTTTGGTAATACTTTTCTAACTCCCCCAAATTCCTCTGACTCTCAGATTCTGCTGCCCACTCTCTTTCTACTTTTCTAAAAAGTGTAAAAAAAAAAAAATAAAGAGAGAGAGAGAAAATAGTTCTTATATCTGAATAATGTCACCCAACCTCACATTCAAAGCTGCAAATTCTGCTTTCCTACCTTTTCTATTGCTTTCCTTTTTTTTCTTTTTTTTTCTTTTTTTTTTTTTCTATTGCTTTCCATGTTTCATTCTAAAACACATGTGCAGACACAAGTACTTGCGGCGCCATCATTATCTTGGTAGATACCTACAATGATTCACACATGTGGCCTCGAGTGTGCAGTAAGACTGTGAATCCTTGCTTCACAGATCATGGTGAGGAGAATATGGAGGAATGTGGGGAGTGTCTGATGCAGAAAGTGAATTGAATGCTCTCATCTTTTTCTTTTTTACAACAATTACTTGTAATCAGTTATTTCACTCTGGCCTTCCCATATGAAATAAAGTGTATATACCCACTATCAATCTCTAGTTGAATCCTAACCATTGACTTTTGACTATATGTATAATTTCATGTTTACCTTCCTTTGTTAAAATCAGAATACTTTGTTCTTCATCACATATTCTTAGTTTATAGACAACAGAGACCATGGAAAGTTTCCCTGAAGCCCTTTCCTGTTATATTATCACATAAATTACTGGGCATGTCTGCCTTGATTATTCTTTCTTCATCATTCCCATATCCTTCTTGGTATCTTGTTGTATAATTTTATCTAGGACTTTTTCCCTCTTTCTGATTCTAATTTAGATCTGAGTCTTATTGATGAAATTGGCAAGTCTCCAGGCAGACATTTCCTTTCTGCTCCTCATTAGAAGCTCTCAGGTGCCCTAGCCAAGCGCCTATCACTCTGGGTTTATTCATGGGATAAAAAGCCAAATCACATTAAGTGCTGCCAGCCAGCAATTTAGCCAGATAGTCACACCCCACAGCCTCCTTTATCTTTCAAAGTTCCAACTTTCATTGGAAGCAAAGATGAAAACGCCACCTGTGTCCCAAAGTTCTTCATGTCCAAAAAAAGGATGTGGTAAAAATGGGGTCCCAATTTTGTCTTCTACCAGGGCACATTTATAGTATGTCTTCAGAGTTCTGAAGTATTTTATTTTGCACATTATCTCAGCCCCTTAAAAATGGTGATTTGAGTCTGTAATCATTATCCTGGCTTGTCAAATGAGAAGATAGGTCAAGTAGTGAAGTTATTTGCCCAAAGCTCCACAGACTGTTAAAGGCAGGAAAGATTCAGTCCAAGTCTGGTGCTCACTCACCTTCATTTCCAGGCACTGTCTTTTTGACAGAAATGGCTCCCAATTTTTTTTTTCCTGTCAGCTACCATTTATGCGGCCCATTTCAACTACAGATGGCATGCCTTGAACACTTTTCTATCAAACTTCATTTATTCAGTTAGAATTAGTTTCCCACTTTTGCTCATCAAGCATGTATAACTTGCAATCAGAATTTCTGTGGAATGGGAGCTAACAAAAATTAAAAGTTAAATAAACCCAACCAAAATACATGCATCTTGATATTTACGTTAGTCTTTATATAAGGAAATGTCACCTTTTCTGTAGGTTTTTAAATGTTTTGAAAATCTCAGTGACTTTGTTTCTAACCTGTGGGTCCTCACTTACATGCCACTGACCCTGACAGCAATGTATTAACTATGATCACACATCATCAGTTGGTATTAGTCCTGGAATTAAAAGATGGATTTGCACAATGTTTTGCCCAGTATGTGAGCTAAAAATATGAAATATCTTAGGTGAGAAAAAGTCAGAAATTACTCAGAAGTAGATTTCACAAAAATTCCCAGCATAGCTGAAATATCAACTGTGCATATAGTTTTGGCAAATCCAAGTGTCTGAATGCATTTAAATAGTTTCTGTTCTTTTTCTAGTGATTTTTTTAATAGTAAAATGACATTGTGACAGATCTCCTAACTTATCCCAGATAGGCAAATCCCTGAAGATTGTTAATGACAAATACATAGAGCTAATCAATCAGAATCTGGCTTCCCACTGAAACCAGCTGTCATAACAATCCTTGTCAACATACCGCTCTGGAAAGCCACAACTTGTCCATGAGGTTGGCACAATAATTCATCTGTATTGTTTATCCCTAATGTAAGTATCACTACTTTTGTATTGCTGATGATTTTGTGATACAATTTTACACAGACTCCATACACAAATTAATCCTCATTGCTACTTCTACCCATCTATTGACATTTTTGGCAAAAATATGATTTCCAGTTATCTACTGCTACATATGGAACCACCCCCCAAACATAGTAGCTTGTAGAAACAACATTCACTTGCTCATGAATTTGCAATTTGGGAAGGGTTGCTGGGAATGGCCCATTTTCTATTTCACATGGCGTCAGGTGGAGCAGTTGAACCTGGAATGAAGGAGCCTCTTTACAAAGGTTTCTTCTTCCATGACTGGCAAGGTGATGAGCACACCTGGGCCTTGGTTCCTCCTTATGTGGGCCTCTCCAAAGGGCTTCTGGATAGGTCCTCTCTATGGGACCTCCTCATAGGTCTTGTGTAGTCTGTACTGGATGCTTCTCTGTTATTCTGCTGGTTAATTCACCATGATTTTTTTTTTTTTTTTTTACCTCAGGTTAAGAAATGAGAGATGAGGAGGTATAATTGGTTATGATGGCTACCCATCTAGTCTGCAAACATTTAGCCATTACACACCAATCTTCTTGCCAGACAGGAAAACTAAATTAAATTAGTTTTAATTTAAACTAAATTAAATCCTTTAATGATTTAATTATTTGTATGTAAACTTTACTACTTAAGTGAATAAGATGACTATTTGCAAAAACATTCCAAGTATCGACTTCTGAGTAAATTTCTTGAAGACTCACCTTTTGAAACTTTATCCTATATAGGCAGGAACAAAACCCCGGTTTTTGTGAATATATCATATATGTAATTTGATAAGAAAATTTGTGATAGATAATAGTGACAGAAATTGATAGAGAAAAATACATGTATTGCCCATAAGGATGTTTTATACATGGGTTGTTTTGTGATATGATAGGTATATAGTTAACATCGATGTACCTGTTTTATGTCTTTTCATTATATTATCTATTTCTGTGCTGAGAGAAAGAGGTGATATTTTTCTCCCTTTGTTCTTTCTACCTAAGACCCATACATAATAAGCTATTTCATATGCTGTTTTATAATAATGATCAAGACATCCTAATATATTCCTTTCAGCATATTTAATTTGGGGCTTCAGATTTTATAGATTTGACTGACGGATCTTTTCCAGAGAACATTTATAATACTGAGGAAAGAGAATAAAAAATGCAATGATGTCATGTGTGTGTGAAAAAGATATACATAAATACATATACATACACACACACACACACACACACACACACACACATTTTTTTCCCCCAGGAGGGAAATGTTTTTCTCTTTCTTGAAGCAAAAGCATGTAGAGGTTAAGAGAAGGACCTTCCTGGGTAGGCAGAGTAGATGGGCTACGTGCTTACCTTCCTGTATGGCAAGAAGTTTGGTGAATGATAACTAAATATTTGAAAACAAGATAAGCAGCCACTTAACCAGTTATACTGCCTGTCTCTTTAGGATGGTCATCAAGGAATCCAAATATCATCTTTCATTTCTACCATCAAGGATTATTTATGTGTCTGTGAGTTGAGGATTAATACACTAAGCTCGTATCAGCTAACAAATGGTTGACTTGAAAGAAGAAGCCCTAAAGCAAGATATAGAATGATGTTGAAGGTGACTTCTTTCACTTTGTGGAAGACAGATACTGATGAGCTACATAAACACTTAGGAGAATTTAATATTTTTACTATCTTTTAAAATGGTGTTCTTGACATTTTTTGATTATTTAGAGAGACAAGCATCATTTTGAGAAACAGTGTTGATTATTTAGAGAAGATACTGCCTGCAGAAGCTATATGGAAGAGCCACTGTAGCCCATCCACAAAGGTGCTTAATCCAGATGTCATTCAGTTATAGCCCATTGCTGACCTCATACCCCACATCAAGGGACTTTTTGAGCCATTTCTTCCAAACACTTGTACAAATTACCTGGAATGGGGCAGCATAAACAATATTTTCGCTATTCCCTAAATTTCCAGTGACATATTAATGCCTTTGGGATATTTTAGTGCTCTGGGCAACTGTTTTTTAACCTAGGTCAGTCTACAAAATAAGGGCCAAATTGCTTTATATAGGAATCAATACCCTTCAAAATCTGTCCCCATTTATATTTCCAAATTAATCTTCTGTTCCTAATCCACCTTGCACTCTCTGCTTTAGCAATTTTTAATTCATGGTTGGTTTGCTTCCTGTTGTACTTTTAACTGGCTGTGTTTCTCATGTCCCAATCTATTGCACATACAAGTTTTGGGCTTGGAATGCTGCTATCCCTAAGGTTCACTGTGAAAAATAATTTTATTTGAGGTGACAGTTCTGAACAATTTTTTTTCCAATGGTATATCCTCTTCGAAGAGTTTGTTTTGCCTTTTACTCTGGTATTTTATTACCTGGTGTATATCTTTATAAAAGCAGATAGTAGAATGTTCTTTAATACTTAATTTACTCGTCTCTTTAAAGAAGACTGCTATTTTTCGTAGGTTATCTTTATATTCCCATAAGCTTCCATATGATTGGTGATCAATAAACATGAATGAATTGAGTTTGCTGATGGCTGACCTTTACTCAAGAGTATTTAACAATTGGGTGGTTGAGAATTCTAAAGAAATCTCGAAAACACAGCACAGTCAAGTCCCACTGCTGGTCTTGTGAGGAGTTTCTTCTTGCCTTAGGTAACCATGGGCTCCTAGATTGAAACTGTTATAACATAAATCTGTGGTATTTATATTGTGCATAGAATCATATGTGTAGGGAACAGATTTTCCTCCTTATTTTGCAGCACATTTTGCACTATAATGAAAGAACAAATGACTCTAAATCTAACATTTTAGCTGTAGATTAATGTCTTCAAGATATTTATAATTTATCTAACTGTATTGGGCTTTTATTTTTCTTTCAAGTTGCTCTTTACACTGAAAAATCTTCCAAATCAAAGTCACTTTGACAGATTTTTACTGAGATCCACCATTATTTAAAGGTCCAAATAATGAGGAAGGATGCACTAGCTGGATGTGTTGAGTACAATTAGACCTCATAACCAGAATATGTGTATCTGTTGTCATAAAAATACAACATTGACACTCTGATGTAAATGAATTTAGAGCAATTTGGAAATATATTAAAATTTTACTAGATGAAAGATAGTTCTTAGATGAATGCAATAGACTTATGGACACATATAATTTCTCAAAGAAAGGAAATTATTTTTTGGAAAGTGAAATGTAGTGAGGTACCCTCAAATTGTTCACATTTCAAAAGTTAACTTATAATATTCTGGATCAATCCAAAAGATATGATTAAAACTGTATTGTTAAAACAAATTCTCATTTCCACATTAGTCATTGTAACTATTCAGATAGTCAGATTTACTAAAGTATCTGTCTGTGGAGTATTTTATCATAAAATGTTGCATTTTCACAATTGCTGGATTTTATGTATGAATGAAGAATTCTAAATAAGACCTTGGATGATCAGTTTGCTTCTTCCAAAAACTAAGTTTTTTTCCCCAACATAAGGTGATTACTTGGGTTAAATTATGATCTGAAATTCCATAAATATAGATAACTTTAGGTCTGAGAGACAAAATGAGCTTCAAGAATGAGGGAATAGGTGCAGAATCACTCTAGAGTAGAGACTGATTAGTTTACATACCCAATATAAATAACTTCATCTGCTAGTCTTTGGTTTTCTATAATTACAGCAAATGAAAGGCTCATTTACTGTCATTCCACTCATCTCTCACCTACACATACACTTCTAGGCAATGCCTGCTTCTTGCTCCTGCAAGAATGACTCCTTGTTTCTCTAACTTTTAACTGCATGATACCTACTCATCCCCCAGGCTGAAAGCCATTTCTTATCTCCTCTAGGAAGCCTTCCTAATTCCCCAACACGCATTCAGTTTAGGCACCTAATTTTCCTCCATTCTCCATATCTTGTAAATATTGATATCCACGTTCAACATTTTGCATTATAAGTACTATCTTTTTTTTACATTTTTCACACATAATACTTGGAACTCTTGAGGACTAGACTTTATCTTCATAGAATACAATTAAGAAAAGTTGGCTGACCGACAAACCAAACTATCAAGTTGAAGAAACTAAACCCAGCAAAATGCAATAAGAAAAATATAATCTTTTGCTTATGCGACTCTAATAATTGGAGTAATTAGCTTAATTTCTTCCAGTAAAGTATCATTTTAACAAGATAAAATTATGACTTCTAGACAAACACAAACGCTACTTAAAGTATTATTTAAATGATTAAAATAAATAAATAAATAAATAAATAAATAAATAAATAAATAAATGATTAATGAGGGGACTAGAGATTTTAAAACTGGGCTGGAATTCATTTAAGGAGTTAGGTGTATAGACAGCACTAACATATATATATATATATATATATATATATATACTAAGATAATATTTTGGGATGAGGTATATAACCGGGAAATATTGGGATGCTTCACTGCCTTAATCAGTGGAGCATGAGACTCCTGATCTCAAGGTTATGAGTTCTAGCCCCATATTGGGTTTAGGAATTACTTAAAAATAAAATCTCTAAAAATAAATAAATAAGACTGAGCAATATATCTAGCAGAGAAATAAACCATAAACTTTCAGGCTTTCTGTTCCATTCTACAGAAATTAGTTTCATATGTATCATAAGTAATTCACTCGATTTATGAGTGTCTCCACTACAAAAAACTCTACTGGGCACTCTTTTATTCTCAACACCATAAGACGTATAGAATAATCTGGTGAACAGGAATCAAGCAATGTCACATTGAGATAAAACCCAATGACCTATTTTATCTATTTTCAGATTCCAACTAATTTTCTATGCCACTTCTTATTGTTTAAGCTAAGGGTCTCAAAATCAAATGCCAGTACACGTCAGAAGGCAGTTAAGGTCCTGTAATGAGGCAGGCAATTTGTGAATTCGGAGTCCAGCATTTGCAAATCTGCAGGTGTTTTAAGAAATTCCTGATATCAGAATTTTAGTGTGAATGCTCACAATTTTGGGGGTAGGGGTATAAATAGCCAGTCAGTGTAGAACACTCACAATTTAAAATGTTCATAGTAAATTAAAAATCTTTTAAAACACTGGGTCAAATAATCTTGTTTGTGGTTTGTGAAGACTGAGAACCAGAAGCCTGAGATCTCTGTAGGAGAATTCAACAATAATAAAGCTTTCCTGCTCAACTAGATTTCACACATTGATTTCTTGCTTGGTATACAAAACAGATTTTGTGTGTGTGTGGCCTTTAGGAAACACCTGTACTCTGGAAAACTTTGCGAGCCAAAGTTTCCCCTTACAAATTTGTCTCTGCTCTTTCTTAGTTCTTATCAGTGATGACATTTTCTGCTAGAACAGTGTCTCAAAAAGTCAATAACCCCACCCACCCATGCCTCTGAATCAATTGACCATAATGAAATTTTCAAGTCAAGCTCATTATTTCAAGTCTACAAGAGATATAGTTCTGTAAGTTTAGTATGTTTTTAAGAACTTTATATTTGCAGATTCGGGAAGAAAAAGTTTAGAGCATGCCTCAATTTTCTCCCATATATATAGTTATATATTTTCTCCCATATATAATTATATATATATATATATATATATATATATAACACACACACATATACACACATATATATATATATATATATATATAGTTTTGCTCCTATATATTAATCCTAATATTAGTGAATGCCAATTATAAATGGCTTGGGACATACAAATTTTATTAGCATTCCAAAAATACAAGTTAGAGCTGCTCTTAAGTAATGGTTCTTAAAATTAATCATTTAATAATATACATGAAAGCTCTAGTACTCCTTTTGAAAAATCAGTAAAAAAATTGAGATGAAAAATTAACTACAAACTGTATATAACTTATTGATGATTCAGAAGTGTTCTTCCTCTATATTTTAGTAAAATATGTATTTTCTGAAGGTTTAGGGACTTATGGAATGAAAAAAACTAGAGACTGTCCACTGTAACTGAAATTGGCCAAAAAGATATGATCACACTAATGTTTTTATTATTTTCTGTTTGTTTTGTAGTAAGTGTAAAAAATACAGAGCAAAGAAATAACTCAGGAATAAGATCTAAGGCATAGGGGATCCTGGGTGGCTCAGCGGTTTAATGCCTGCCTTCAGCCCAGGGTGTGATTCTGGAGTCCTGGGATCGAGTCCCACATTGGGCTCCTTGCATGGAGCCTGCTTCTCCCTCTGCCTCTCTCTCTCGTGCTCTCTCTCTCTCTCTCTATCTCTCTTTCTCTGTATCTCATGAATAAATAAATGAAATCTTAAAAAAAAAAAAGATCTAAGGCATATATGTATGATGCAAAATTCTCAAGATAGAGAATGTGTATTTGCTCTTCCTGGTTTCCTGAGAATTTCAGGCACTTTTTTTTTATTATTGTAGTTCGATTTGCCAACATATAGTATAACACCCAGTGCTCATCCCATCAAATGCCCTCCTCAGTGCCCGTCACCCAGTCACCCCATCCCTCTGGCCCACCTCCCCTTCCACCACCCCTTGTTCATTTCCCAGAGTTAGTAGCCTCTCAGGTTTTGTCACCCTTTCTAATTTTTCCCACTCCTTTTCCCTCCTTTCCCCTATAATCCCTTTCACTATTTCTTATATTCCCCATATGAGTGAAACCATATGATGATGGTCTTTCTTCAACTGACTTACTTCATTCTGCATAATACCCTCCAGTTCCATCCAAGTCAAAGCAAATGGCAGGCACCTTGTTTTAAATCAATTTAACAATAAACTCCCCTTAATGCCTAAGGAAATGAAACTTGTGAGTGGTTGTGTGTATGTGTGTGTGTGTGTGTGTGTGTGTGTGTATTTTCAAATGACGTTATTGATTGTATAAACTATAAATATTTAGGTAGATCATCTGACATATGCATATATATGATATATATGTATCTGACATATACATATATTTGATATATAATATAGAAGATATTTATAGGATATATGTGTGTGTATATATATGTATAGTGATATATACATATCAGAACACATGTATCTTCATCTTTGTGGTAGCTAGTCTCAAAGATAGCCCCCATTAACCCATACTTCCTGGTCTTCATGACCCCATGAGGTGCCCCCCTACACCCTATCAGTGAATTTCTTTAGCCAATAGAGTGCAAGGCTAGGAGGAATGGTATTGTGCCCTGCTTAGTCCTAAACCTTAAAAGGGCTTGGCTTCTTCCATTTTTGTGTTTAGGGAATCCCTAACAGCTTTTATTAAAAAAAAAAAAATCTGCCTTGTCTCTGGAGAGGCCACATGAAGAAGGGGCCATTGCAAAGAGAGGTACACCTGCCAAGGCAGTAAATGTATGAAGATACGACTCAGGATATCCCAGCTCTTCTAGTCCTGTCCAAATCCCAGATTCACAGAATCATAAGGAATCATAAAATGGTTGTAATTTGAAGCCTCTACATTTTAGATAGCTTGTTGTACAGCAATAACCAAAACAATCTATTTTCCTCAAAACTAATAGTCCCAGATTTACTGACACACCATTAAAGATCAATTTTATCAGCACTACAAAGCTGTTTTGAGGATTGTCTAGAAAAGCATTGTGCAGCAGTTAAATGAGAAAATATTCCCCTTGTTTCACTGTAGTGTTTGATTGGCCAGTTATTTTTCATTTGGGCTGTTTCTCCCTTCTTGCTCCAGTCTTGAACATTCCACAGAAGCTGACTCTGTCGAATCACCTGTCATCTCTTCATTGTAAACCAATGAACACATTGGAGTGAGTTAGGCCTTTATGTGATACAAGGCTCTTTCCTTCATTCTCAGATTCTTAAAATATCTTCTCCCCCAATCATTTCCAACCTCTGTCTTTGTTCAGTTTTCCTCAGCTTTGCTTGTGGTTTGTCTTTTCTAGGGAATGTTAGTATTTCCCAAGGTCTGTTCTCTGCTTTTTCTTCTCATTCCACACATTGTTCCACACAATTTGGGGGGCCTGAGGCTTCAACTACATGCTGCTCATTTCCCAAGTCCCATCTGCATTCCAATTCCTTCTGCTTAGCTCCAGAACCACATACCCACTTGCCTAAGGGACATGTTTTTTTGGACTTTATTCAGGGTCCCGAAACCAACATACTCAATTAGAATGCATCCCCATTCTCTCCATGCCATAGGCCAGACCCCAACCTTGCTTCTATTCAGCACTGCATGCTTAGAAGTGGAGCGTGCAGTCACATTAGCTAGAAACCAGATTGATTCTTGATGCCTCTCCCCTTCACTGTCCCTACATTTAACCTATATTCTATGACTCTTGTTTTAAATTTGCATCTTAGCAATTGGGGTTATTTTTAACCTAATAACTCCTGATAAGATAGGGTAGCTTGTGGCAAAGAATGTACAACAGTCAACAGTTGAGTCATGCTCTTTGCACGTAACTGTGGAGAGTGTCCAACCAGCTCCAGATAGACAGGCCAAGTGAAGAGTGATCAGAAAAGGTAAGGCATTGGGCAGGTCTTCTTTTGGAGGTTTTCTTTGTCTCAGAAATACACAATCACCCATATCTAGTGGACCTCAAGGAAGTTAGAAGCCAAAATGGCAATGGGAATTTTGTCAACATCTAGTACCCATCACAAGTTTTTAGCAACATGTTCTATATGACAGTACATTATAAGAGCAAAGTGATGTCATTTATGGGAGCTATTGAATATTACCCAGCATCTGACCCCTTAAATATAGATGTGCCTGTGGTTATGGGTGAGGATAAGATTAGAGAAAAACAATAGTCTTTTTTTAAATTTTTTTTTCTTTTATTTATTATTTGTGATAGTCACAGAGAGAGAGAGAGAGGCAGAGACACAGGCAGAGTGAGAAGCAGGCTCCAAGCACTGGGAGCCCAATGTGGGATTCGATCCCGGGTTTCCAGGATCGCGCCCTGGGGCAAAGGCAGGCGCCAAACCGCTGCGCCACCCAGGGATCCCTAAAAACAATAGTCTTAATCTGTTTCAAATTTACTCTCAAATAGCTAATTATAAATCAGTTATATTTTTATTTAGTATTTAATTACATTTTGCAAATAAATAATTCTGCCTATAATTTCAGTACCTCTTAAGTGGCTTTTCAAAACTTAAAATAAAAATGAAGTTGAAAGTGTCCTGTCAGGAGCTTGCTGGTTGCCAGCATATTTTTCAATACTCTCCCAGAATCAATCACTAAGTCCCAACAATTCAGTTATCACAGTACTTATAGAATAGATCAAATATTCCCTATCTTTATGTTCTAGTTTAAGTCCTATTAGGATCCACCTCAAATTAATTGAATAATTTCCTAAGCAGTTTTTCTCTTCTAGTCCTGACCATCTGCAAGTCAGGACTTAACATTAGAGATCTTTCCAAAAGGGGGATATATTCATGTAGCCACCCCTTCGTTCTTTCCTCCGTCATCCCACTCACAGCAACTCTCAGCCCTTCAGTTCTTTCTGGAATAAGATCCAAATTTCTTTGATTGGTAGATAGGATCTTATCTAATCAGGCCCTAGCCTAATGAGATGAATCTCATCAATTGCTACCATCTGTATTCCCATTTCACTGCCACCCTCCACCCAAACATCCCTTCCCCCATCCTTTCTGGTTACCTCCCCTCTACACACACATGCACACACCTTCCCAAATCCACTCTGCTTACCTTCCTTCCCCTCAACACACATATACACACTTTCCCCTATCCGTCCTGATTACCTCCTTCCTTGCACCCCCACACACATATGGACACCTCTTCATTTATCATCCATACTAGTTATCTTCTTCCTCCCACATACTTACACACGCCTCCCCCCATCTGTGCTGGTTACCTTCTCCCACCACCTCCACACACATTTAGACACCTCTCCCCATCCATTCTGGTTACCTACCCCTACTACATACACATTCATGCACCTCCCCTCATCTGATCTGCTTAAATTCTATATTTCCTTCCAGAATTCACTGAGGCAGCAGCACCTCTGTCAGTTTTCTCTGAACCTTGTTTAGGACCCACAGAATCCTCGATGTATACTGTTCTCCATGCCTATGGTACTCACTGAATTTCATTATACTCATATGCCTACTTGGCTCTCACGTCTACCCACACAGAGGCTCTTGGGAATCTAGACTGTCTTACCCATTGAGTGCTTAGCATAATTCCTGTCGATAATAGACACATAATAAATATTAACTTATTCAGTGAACAAATGAATCCCCTATCCTCTGAATAAAGTGTTTTATTTTTTATTCTAAAACTATCAGAAAACATAGAACCTGATAACTGCTATTCTGATTAAAATAGCGATAATAATAATAATAACAGTAATAGTGTTATAGTGTTTATTTCTGGCTGTGCTGTCAACAGTCTGATGGAATGAAAACCTATTTTTGAAGATATTATACTGAGGCTAAAATACAGGAAAATCCTTTTAGTGCAAACAGCAGCTAGTTACCAAAATATAAATAGATCAATAATACAGAGAAAATAATTCTCTATTGTGCTTAATTCACTCGAGCCTTAGCAATTACTGCTGAGTAAAAGCCATATGCCCAATTAAGTGTTGTATTTCCATAGGAAACAAAATAAACACAAATTATTTCCAGATGTTCACTAAGAATAAAATATCTATATGAACTCTTATACTCTGGTCTCAGCAAAAAAAAAGGAGAAGCAATTAAAAATAGCTTTCTATATAATTTCTCAGATATTCTAAATCCATGAGTACACAGGAATAGAACTGGATACCATTAGACTTTATCAATATTCTAAATAACTGAACATGCAATGTATGTTCTAGAAAATGAAATCTGACTTAAAACTGAAAAATAAAAGCAAAGCCCAAAGAGATGAAATAAACAAAAGCACTTTCTAAAATTGTGCCGTTGCTCTAAATCATTATGAAATTTTCAATAAGAACAACTTAAAGTAAAATATTCAAAGAGTATATTGAACGAGTAATGAAATGTGGGGACTTGGATTGGGTGCTGAAAACTAAGACAGGCAGAGTCTGTTGCATTAGATGCTTGACAAAATGTCAAGATTCTAAAATCAATCATTTGAAAAAAAATGTATAATTTATTCTCCTACGTTTTGCAACATGAACTTCAAGGAAATACATTTGTTGTTCTTTGAGTCCTTTCTGTTTTTGCATATAAGTCCTATTTTTATTTCTTTCTTTCTCCAAAATCCTTTTGCATTATAGAGCATTTTATTATTTTGGCTGAATTAATAGCCTCAACTTATTTTCTCCCATAAATTTTAATTTTCTTAGTCCACTATTTCCTGAACATTTCCTTTTCTTTAATATTTATACTAAGGTGTGTACCATGTTGGCTAACATTTGCTAAAGTAAATACATCTATGTACAGACATAACTTTTGAATGTGTATTTGAATATTTTTCAGTGCTCAGACTATGTCTACATTACGCAGCAGAAAGGATATTATGAACCATATTAGTCCATTCACATATTAAAAGACAAATAATTAAATAGAAAACGTAAACTGATGCTGGACCATAATTGATTTCATCTGTCTTCAGTGGACTAATACAGATACTGGGATTAAGAATTTGGAAATATTTCCATCAATTTCACATTGCTGCAACATGCAAGAGGATGATGATCCATGGTCTTGTGCCATTGAATAGGTAATGGTGCAGTTCAAATGAAGCCAAACATCCTTGTGCCAACTGCATGTGGATCACACACAGTATGACCCACTATCAGTCCTTAAGGAATTGAATAAAATCCTGTTTTGCACCATAGGTGGTTCAAGAATCAAAGCTTATATGATTACAACCTGTTTCATTGCTATAAATACCATCACTCCTCTGACAAAGTTCAAATTCATGACAAAATCAGATCTCTCTCCTGAATGCCAGATCTATTTAGTGAACTGTGTACCCGATCATTTCATTTAGATTCAATAAGCTTCTCATTTAATGTGTTAAATATTAATTTTCTGACACCCCTCCCCCCCAAAAAAAACCCAAATTGAAACAGAAACCAGCTCCTTCCCAGTCTCCTCTCAAGTTATCTCAAGCTGCTGTAACAAATTACTGCAGACTGGGTGGCTCTAGACAACACATATTTTTATTTCTCGAAGTTCTGGAGGCTAGGGAATCCAATATGAAGATGCTAAATAGATTTGCTTCCTGGTAAGAGTTCCTCTCCTGGTTTGTAGGCCGCTGTCATGGTCGTCGTCGTCTTCTTTTTTAAATGATAGGTGTCTGTTTTATTACCTAAATATTGATCCAGCATTAGGCTTGGGGTAGTAAGCTTTGGAATCACCAGTTTTAACCTCAGGTTTTTTGTTTGGTTGGGTTTTTGTTTGCTTGATTGGTTTCTTTATTATTTAAATTTTAGGTAGTTTACATAGAATGCAATATTGGTTCCTGGAGTAGAATTCAGTGATTCATCGCTTACATACAACACCCAGTGCTCATCACAACAAGTGCCCTCCTTAATGCCCATCACACATCTAGCCTATCCTCCACCCACCTCCTTCCATCAACCCTCATGGCTTTGTTTCCCTCTCTCCTTTTTTCCTTTTCACTTAGCAGAATGCACTCTAGCTCCATCCATGTCCTTGTAAAACAGCAAGGTTTCATTCTTTTTGATGGCTGAATATTTCATTGTTAAATGGCAAGATTTCATTCTTTTTGATGGCTGAATAATATTTCATTTTATACACACACATATAACACACCACATCTTCTTTATCCATTCATCAGTTGATGGACATTTGAGATCTTTCCATATTTTGGCTTTTGTGAACATTGCTGTTATAAACATTGGGGTGTATGTATCCCTTTGAATCTGTATTTTTGTATCTTTTGGGTAAACACCTAGTAGTGCAATCACTGGATCATGGGGTAGTTCCATTTTTAACATTGTGAAGAACCTCCATACTATTCTCCAGAGTAGCTGCACCAGTTTGCATTCCCAACAGTGCAAGTGGTTTTCCCTTTCTCCACATCCTTGCCAACACTGTTGTTTCTTGTGTTGTTAATTTTAGCCATCTTGACAGGTGTGAGATGGTATCTCATCATGGTTTAGATCTGTATTTCCTTGTTGATGAGTGATGTTGAGTATCTTTTCATTTGTCTGTTACCCAACTGGATGTCTTTTTTGGAAATGTGTCTATTCACGTTTTCAGCCCATTTCTTAACTGAGTTATTTGATTTTTGTTGGCGCTGAGTTTGAAAAGTTCTTTATAGATTTTGGATTTATGATATATGTCATTTGCAAGTATCTTCTCCCATTCCATAGGTTGACTTTTAGTTTTGTTGATTATTTCTTTGCTGTGCAGAAGCTTTTTATCTTGATGAAGTCCCAATAGTTCATTTTTGCTTTTGTTTCCCTTGCCTATGGATGTGTCTAGTAGTGGGAAATTGCTACGGCTAAGGTCAGAGAGGTTTCTGCCTGTGTTCTTGTCTAAAATTTTGATGGTTTCCTGTCTCATATTATGGTCTTTCATCCATTTTGAATTTATTTTTGTGTATGATGTAATAAATTTGCATACTACTGTCTTTCTCATTGTATCCTCACAGGACAGGGAGAAAGAGAGAGGAAGCAAGCTGTCTCCTATCTCTTCCTATAAGGGCACCAGTCCCATTCATGAGGGCTCCACCCTCATAACCTAATCACTTCCCCAAAACCCCACCTCCTTAATGCCATCACATTAGGTGCAAGGATTTCAATAAAGGAGTTGGAGGGGGGACATGGTAATTTGATCTACAGCTCCCCCTTCTTAGTAAATGACAGTTCTGTTCTTTTATTCAGGAAAAATTATTGGATCATCTGAGTCTGTCAACAAATATACACCCATCATCAACCTATATCCTGAATCTGAGCATTCTCACCACATCTTTTACTACCAAATAGGATCAGTTCTAACCTCTCCACCATCTTCTCAGAACAGGAAGTGAAGTGACCATTCATACATGTAAATTGGATCACATTGTTCCAGTGCTCAAAACCTTCATTGCTCCATGTTACTCATTAAAGCATCCGCAATCCTTACAGTAGCCAGCGGTTCCCTAGGGATCTCATCTGTAAGCAACATGTTTGGCTTCTCTTCCTTTCATTTATTCTCCTCCATTTACATACACCTTGCTGTTCCTCAAACATACCACACACATTCCTGTTCAGGGAATTTATCCTTGCTATTTCTTCTCCTTGGACCTCTACATATGTCAACTTTTTGGAAAGAATGCCCCTGAAGACCCTCTGTAAAATAGTGGCCCCATCCCTGTAATCTATCTCTCTGGTTTCCCCACCAAGTGGGTCAGGTTTATACAATGCCCTTAGTAGATAATGCAATGCCAATTCTCCATTGTGCAGACACTTTACATTTATTGAAGAAAAAAAAATTATCTTTTGAGAATGGGCCTTCAGCTCCTATTACTAAATATGGACTTTATTATGCTGGTCACAAGTGTATACCATGAGGAGACAGAAGGAAAACAAGAATAACATTTCAAGCTAATCTATTTAGAAAACTTCCTTAAGTCCACATACACTATAGTTCCACATTGGATATGGCAATTAAGCAGAATACCAGACTAGAGTGGTGCTTGTGAACTTCAGCACTTTTGGCAATTTGAGCCAGTTAATTCTTTGTAATGAGAATTGCCCTCTTCCTGGTGGGTTGTTTAGCAGCATCTTTGGCTTCTATCTACTAGATGCCAGATCCCGATAGCAATACCCATCCCCCATTGTGATAATCACAAAGGTCTCTTGCTATTGCCAAACTTCTCTGGAAGGAGGAGGGAGAGAATTTCCCCTCACAAGGAGCATCTTGGAGTCTTCCACACCCTTGAGGGCTGCGAAGATTTCTTTAAGGGTTTTATGATTTTGTCTTTACCCACAACACCCTTCTGCCTGAAACCCAGGAAATTTGGTAATCTTTCCTCTTAGGGACTCAGATTTCATCCATATTCTCATTTCTTCACTTTCAATTTCTCTTGATGTAGAATTCTTTCTACTTTTCTTCCCATTTGAAGGGACCTTCCGTTTTATCTCTCCTGAGTTCGTTCTAGCAAAGACTGGAGTAATATTCTTTGATCAGAGTTGGCCAAGTCTAGCTCTTGATTTTTAAAGGGAGCTTATAGAATTTAGAAACCACTTTTATCTTTCACAAGGACTAGCTTTCAAGGCCTTTTCATGCATAGACTCAAAGAAATCTAATATGACAGTCAGACAACTTTCTTTTATAGCTGTCATTTACCCTCATTTTGAAGCATGGGAACCCAGTGGGCAATTGGATGACAAGCCAATGGGCATTATGATAGGAGAATAAAACTACAACAATTTCTGACATTTACTAAAAACAATAAAATTTGGTTTACAATCTTCAAGAATATTATAACTATTATGTATATAATATATAATGGTTTTCAAGTATCTCAAACATACATTTTATTTCATAGAGAGGAATAAATAACTGTGGTGAGACATGTGGTTTAATGATTTCTTCCCTTCCATTACGAGGCATTTTTATAGTGATCATCATTATGAAATGAGATAAATATTTGCATATGATACGGTGTACAATCCTTTCATTAAGAAATATTGTTATTTTAAAAATATGTATTGGGTCCTGAGTCATGATGTTTTCTAAATGTTTGATTTTAATGAGTAATTGAATATGTATTTGTTTTCAAGAGATGCACATGCTTGGAATATGGCTGTATTTGTCAGCATAAGGATGATTTAAATTTCTTTAAAATAGACTATTAGAATGCAGATGTTCTGCTCACAGGTGCTTCCAAAGCATTAAAAATAGATGTAACCACAATACTTTTTGAAAATGTAATTCTCTTGCCTCTACTCCTATTAGATTAAGCAAATTTCCTTTATATGTATATATATATATATATATATATATACATATATATATATGATACACACATATATCTGTATCACTTATGACTAAAAGTTAGAACAGTGCATGTCACTACCAAAATAAGGAAAATAGAAATCAAATAATATTTTTGTGGAAAATGCTACATTAGCTATGGAGTTATGTTTGCTGAGGCCTCAGAATGAAACTTTGTTTTAAAGTAATGTTTGGGGAATATCCTAAAGGTGACCTCAAACTATAATGAAATAGCTTTGGTGCTAAAACCATGTTTTATCTTATTTGTAATACCTTCCTCAAACTTCGAGTAACCCTCCTAAGTCGAACTTCTGTGATTTTCTGATAAAATTTATTTTTCCCATTTGTTACATAGTTTTCTTAGACATCAAACATTATTTTTTCTGACAGAAAAATTTAAAATATTTTCATGTAATTCATTTGATAGTGGGAATGAAAACAACACTGTTGAGTGCCTACACCAAACCTGGCACTATGCTAGGGGCTTTACATATGGAATATTACTGGCCTTTTATTATATTTCATTACATAGCAATTGATATACTCATGGATTACACAGTGTTTGCTTCCTTCATTTGTTGATTTTAGATTTTGAAGTTATATATAATTGATATCTTCGGGAAGATTATTGGCTCCTTTGTTATTAGTCATTATGACATTTGTAACCTCTCATAACAGAAGTGTAAGTGGCAAATGGAATCCATAGTAAACATCGGTTGAGATAAATCAGTAAAGTTTCATAGAAGAAGAGGCCCTGGGCCTTAAAAGTTAACTAAGCTTTGAATAAGCATATGAGGAGGGTCACTTTTCAGAAGTGTATATGGGAAGCGTAGGGTTATGTCAGCTTAAATGCATGGTGTCTTTAAGGGTGCAGCTAGTGTGGAAAGGGGCAAGGTCACAATATCTGTGCCTCCTCCACACAGAAATAGAAATGAATGCCAAGTTAAGAGGATAAGAAGTTTGAGCTTTTTCCTATAGGACTAGAAGTTGGAAATTGAATAAAGATTTTTAAACAGAGAACAAAAAGTAAAGCTTAATGAAATCATGGTTTCTGAAGGAGCTAGAAAAGCCTGACAATTTAAAAAAAATAGGTTTAGTTGTTTTAAAAATAATATCTGAGAGGTGCCTGAGTTGCATAGCCTGTTGAGCAATGGACTCGTGGTTTCAACTCAGATCATGATTTCAGGGTCATGAGATTGAGCCCCCAGGCAGGCTTTGCACAGAGTCTGCTTGAGCTTCTCTTTCCCTCACCCTCTGCCACTCCTGCTCATACACACTCTGTCTTTAAAATAAACAAACAAACAAATAAACAAATACCCTTTACAAAAATAATATCTGAGAGGTTAAAGTGTAAAAAAACTGGCATGGAAATGGAAATGAAATAACATATAAAAAAGAAAGTAATATATAAAAACATATAGAAAAAACATTATATGCTCAGATTCTGATGAGTGACAGCATATAAGACTGAGATTATAGGGAAAACAATTAGATATACATTACAGTGTGGTTCTGAGCCTCGATGAAATTAAGAGAAATATGCAACCAAGGGTAGGTTTTGCATGGAATATGTTATATGTTATTTACATGGGTCTCTGGAGCACAGATGGATGGATGGACACGTAGATAGACAAATAGACAGAGATGTGTTAACTTGCCAAGCATGAAGAAAAAAAAGAGAAAAAAAATAGGCTGAGTATTGACTTTGGTTTATCTCTATTTGAAGAATAGAAGAAAAAAAGAAGGATGAATTAATGCACACACATACACATGAGGAAAGTTTAGAAAATTAATAGAGAAATCAGGACAGCATAATAACTATGAACCATAAAGTATGGCTTTATGAAATAAGGATTATGCAACCACATAAAATAATTTAGAGAAAACAAAAAGAAATAGAATGAGGGAATAAATCAATTTTGGCAATTTTCTTCTCATTTATTGTGTATTTCTTTGAAATGTGTTGCTGTGGAGGGATAATAGGATAAGATGGGAAAGAGATTTTAGAAATGCCTTTTACTAATCCCATGTAAATATTCTAAAACACTCTGCTTTTTAATATGAGAGTTACAAACACATCATGTTTTGCTGTTTACTTTTGGCACCTTAGATGAGACTGAGACAGAAAATGTTTCTTTTAAAAATACCTTATAAACAAATAAGATTAATAGGTAAAGAGTATCTAGGAGTGTATGTAAAACCCTTCTTTACAGGGCACCTGGGTGGCACAGTTGGTTAAGCATACAACTCTTGGTTTCAGCTCAGGTCTGATCTCAGGGTCATGAGATGGAGCCCCCCATATGGGACTCCACGCTCTGTGCAGAGTCTACTTAAGATTCTCTCTCTCCTTCTCCCTCTGCTCATCCCCTGGCTAGCATTCAGGTACTTACTTTTTCTCTCTAAAATAAATAAATAAATCTTTAAAAAAACAAAGAAGCCTTCTTTACAAATAAGTCAGAAATACCATCCATCAGATTTTTTTTTTCTCTTTGTGGCTATTTATAAGACTGTATATCAAGAGACACATTTGTCTACTGGTCCCAGGAATTTTCTTCTTAATCTCTTTGAAGTTCTTAAATAAAGTTTTCATTAATTATGCATTAAATTGGTACAGCAATTGGATCTAAAATATTTATTTCCTTGACTACTATTTAACTCATAAAATACTGGAGATGAAAGATATTAGTTATCTTTTGCTTGTCTGGTTTTAAATTAAACATACTTGGTTTTACTTATCTTAAAAGCAGACTTTATGCTGATTTTTTCCCTATTTACTTTATAACCTACTTATCTGCCATACATAAATTAATAATTTATAAGTAGCTTGTTTCAATATGTATCATAATTTATAAGTGTACATTATACTACTCTGTATTTATAAATACTTTTGTCTGATCTCATCTTGTATAGGAATCTGCTTTTTATGGAAGTACTAAGAAGGCGACAAACAAAATTTTAATATTATCTTTTTTCTTTTGTTGGTACTTTATATTTTAGACAACTAAATCTTCATAAAGCCAGTTTGCACATAGCGTATAACTTGTCCCTAAATCCTTCATTGCATTTTTTTATTTAAAATGTACCATCTCTATATTTAAATTGTTTCATTAAATATTGAACTGCCCACCCTGAGGGTTAAGGACTAATCTAATATTTCACTGTAGAAATGCCTTTGAAGACTAAATTTTAAGTACATGAGATGAGGGTAAAGCTGAAAAAATATTTTTTTCTTAATTTGTACAGAAGTTCATATATGGAGCTGCCGACACTCAGAGCAAAGAAAGAAGATAATGAACACAAAAACCAATAAAATGCATAATTAAGGGAATAGTGCTATAAATAAAATAAAATTAGGAACACCTGGGTGGCTCAGTGATTGAGTATCTGCCTTTGGCTCAGGTTGTGATCCTGGGGTCCTGGGATCAATTCTTACATCAAACTCCCTGCAGGGAGCCTACTTCTTCCTCTGCCTGTGTCTCTGCCTCTCTCATGAATAAATAAATAAAATCTTTAAAATAAAATAAAATAAAATAAAATTAGATAATACAATGGTGGGGAGTAATTATGGGGCAACATTATATAAGCTGTAAAGAATTGAAATTCAATCCATATTCAAAAGGCTGCATATGATATTATTCCACACATATGACACTCTAGAAAAAAGATAAAATATAGGGACAGAAAGGAACAGATCATTAGTTTCTTGGGGTGTGAGGTGGGAGCAATGGTGTACTACAAATGGCCACAGTAAATTTCACTGTGGTAAACTGTGGGTGATGGAACTGTTGTCTATCTTGACTGTGGTAATGGGTCCATGGCTTTATGCATTTATCAAATCTCAAAGAACCATACACTAAAAAGTAATGATTTTTACTCTGAATAAACTATGGCTAAATAAAAAAAAAATAGCAGGGAAAAAAAAGATGCTCTGGGAATATGATATATGAGGAGAAATCTGAATGACAAATGCCAGGTAGTGATATATGTGGCTTGTTTGAGGAACCAGAGGCAAGGTTGGCTTGAGCCTCCTAAGGAAGGCAAGAGTAGGAAGTGGGAACTTGAGATCAAGTCACAGCTCTCTGGCAAAGGCTTGTACATAATCTGTGTTAATGTAGACGGTCTTTCTAGGTGAGAAACATCCCTGAACTTGGTGGGGGAGGGGGGAAGCATATGGCAGAAGTTAGATCAACAGAACAGAACAAACCATTAGTTGAATATAAAACCTCCTTTAATGTCTCTCCATCCATCACAGAGATTTTCATTCTATTGTATCCATTCAGAAGATGCTGTATCAGATTTACTCAATAATAATGCTAATAATCTCTATTTATATAGTGAGTATAATCATTCTTAATAGATAAATAAAGATTTGTATAGCAATATTGATAAATTTGTCTAAACGTGGAAATAAAATCTCTGTATATCAATTTTATATGTTTTCCAAAAGTCCTTCACGTGTTATATGCAATATTCAAAGAAAATACTTAATAAAGGAAAAGAGAAATGGTGACTACTCTTGGCCTTTTCAGGTTTTCTTTTGGAACCACATTGATTTTTGCTTACATTGGTGTTGCATAAATTTTGTCACATTTGCATACTAACGACAACCATATACCCATGTATAAAATGAACAGAAGCCCTCCTGTCATGTCGTGAATATTGTAGTAAATCTACTCCCAATATGCCATTTGAAGGACCACACGCACTTTTTCGAAGTGCATAAGTTACGTCCAAAGGAGTACGTAACTGTTTTTGGAGCCTAGTCAGGCAAGTTTCTTTAGAGAAAGCTGAAGGTGAGAATATAATGATGACTATTGCAGACGGCAGACAATCTAGAAGCATGTGAAAGGTGAAGACAGGTAGGCAGGAATAGTGGTGATTAGTCAGAGTTTTAAAAAATAGTGAAAACACGGGATGCCTGGGTGGCTCAGTGGTTTAGCTCCTGCCTTCTGCCCAGGGAGTGATCCTGGAGTCCCTGGATCGGGTCCCATGTCAGGCTCCCTGCATGGAGCCTGTTTCTCCCTCTGCCCGTGTCTCTGCCTCTCTCTCTCTGTCTCTCATGAATAAATAAAATCTTAAATAAAATAAAATTAGTGAAAATAGGGGCTCACATTTCAGACCTGCCATTTATTAGTTCTGTGACTGTGAAAATGTTTCCTAATTTCCTGATTCTAATTTTTTATTTGTAAAGAGGGAATGATAACAGGACTCACAGGACTTCCTTTTGAAAGCAAAATCATATGCAACATTTAACGCATTGCCTGAAATATGTTCAATGTTAGTTCTTTTGCTTTCTTAAAAGCAGCACAGCGGGTTAACTCATTAAGTTATGTCTGACATTTTGCACTCTGGCAAATGAGTGGGGAAAAAATGAATGAGTCATGTAAAAATATGTATTTCTTATGTGTATCACTAGAGTAAAGATCATAGTAATGTATGTTTGATAACATAAGAAAAAATAGTTTTCAATTACTTTTTGAGACAGCATAGCAGATATAAAGAGGACTTTGAAGTCATACAGTTCAAGGCTCTAATTCCAGCGTTGACACTTATAGCTGTGTGATCTCAGGCAAGTTTCTTAATCTTGGAAAGCTCAGTTTCCTCTCTGTGTAATAGGAATAATAAAATTACTTCCCAATTAGAATGGTGCAAGAATTAAAGGATGCTTAGCAGAGTATCCGGTACATTGTCAGGGAGCAGCAGAATGTGTGGCTGATATTTTCATTCCAATGGATATTCCATCCATTCAGCATGTTAAATGAACAGGGGAACTGTGATGAAGCTTTTATAAAATACTAAGAAGTGTGAGGCATTGTCTCTGCATTAGAGAATTTGCTACATTAGTAAGGGACTGACTTCCACAGGAGAAGACACTGAGTCTTAGTCCTTTCTATTCCATTGCCTGCCACAGGCCCTGGAATATAGTATGCGCTTAAAAACATTTTTAAAAATAAGTAACCTTGATGAAAAGTACACATATCTTCTTTCTAGGGGAAATAGAATTTGAGGAAACAAAAATGTAATGGTATTCACCCTGGGGAAAGAGAAACCTCACTCTTTGGTGGCTATTTTTCTTGCACTAGATAAGAATGTTTCGGCTGCTTTTATGTATTTTTTACCGTGTTGGTGACTTTGCTTTCATTATTTTTGCGTTGGTCATCGTAAAGACTTCCCACGCCAATATTGAACATTCCCTCTCATTTGATGAGGCTATCTCTCCATCTTAAAGTACCAAGCCGATTTATTTAATATATCAGTTTTCAAAGTACACTGGCTGGACCAACAGCATCCACATCATCTGGAACTTGTCAGAAATGCGCCTTCTTGGACCACATCCCAGATCTACTGAAATAGGAATTCTGGAGATGGGGCTCAGAATCTGCATCTTAATGAATCCTCCAGCTGATTCTGATGCACACAAACATTTGAGAACTTTTGCTTTAGTGGCTTCCCCAAACTGTGTTGCTTAAATTTTGTTTTTCCTTCTGCTGACATTCTTGGAATAAATGATAGAATCTGAGCTGAATGAATTCTTGTAACGGACAAATCCCTGTTCAGCCCCAACACTGGGGTTCAGAGAGTCTGAATTAAGCACATGCTTTATCAGCTCTCTCATCTCTAGATCCATCCTTAACCTTTCCAGCTCATCATCTCCAAAACTTAAATGTTTTAAATTCCTTAACAGAGTTTACCCTAGTGTCTAGAAGTACAATTCTGCACCACAAAATAGCGTTCCCGCTTCTTACTGGAAGGTTGGAAAGTTCTAATTCAGTTGGACTCTGTTTTTAAGTTCTGTGCTAGACCTATAATGTTTATAACAATCAGTGCAAGATACTCAGAGGTCAGAGTGTATTTGCATTTGAGGGTCATCAAAGAAGAAGATGCCGTTCACTCTTTTCTTTAAGAACTTTGAGAGCCAGTAGTTACCATTGAAGATGAAAATATAAGGCGACAGAGAAATCTTGAAGTAAATATGTCACGCTCCATTCATGAGGATAGGAAGGCAGTTTTTCATACCTAAATATTTGACAAATAAGTTATTTGAAAACAAATTTTCCCAATCTACACATAGTTATCACTTAAAGATCTCAAGAGGTGTTTTGTTTGTCCGTTTGCTTTTGTGTGGGTATCTGTGTTTAAGCCGTTTTAAAGTTCATCACTGTGAATTATTTCATATATCTTTTGATATATAAGTATTTCAACCCAGAACGCTGAAGGAAAATCACAGCATGTCAATAATTTTGATTGTAGGAAGGAGTAGAATGTAGTTTTAAAAAATGGCTTTAAAAAATGTATGTTTTCTTGTTCTTATGCCATGTTTTCTTTATACCCTAGGTCTTCATATCACCATAGGAATTGCAATGGATCAGTCTTACATGCCACTTTGTGGGTAGTTGCAAGTTCTAGTATAAGAATATAGTGTTAACCTAATTTAAATGTGTGTGTTTTACACCGAGAATGTAATAATAGGAGCACCTATTGACTTGCATCACATTTTTTTTTCTGAAAATAATGAGTGTATCTACCGTTGAAATCAACAGAACAATTACTCACTTGCAATTTTCTCTTCACATATGTAATGAAACCTTTATTTCCAGCTCACAGGGAGGGTAAGTACCAAAATGAGTTCTCTATGGAAGGTTGAAAGTGATGAGAATGTTCTGTCAAACAGCCTGCCAGAATGACAAACCTTTTACTGCTGTGTGTGAGAGTGCCGCATTGTGTGAGATTCTCAGCTGAAGACAACAGAGACATTTTTAGGTATTGTGGGCAGAAAGTACTTCCTTGAGGTATATACCTAGCAAATGGACAGAACTGCAGAAATAGGCGTTAAACTGGCCTTCGAATATTAGCTCCCCAAACCACACAGGAGACCTGGATCTTTAAGAGACCTGTCACTTCTTCAGTCCCTGCCACAGCTGCTGTATCCAGGCCCATGCAACTCTTCCTCAACCCGCAGCAGCAAAGGGATGTCAGACCATCCTCCCATCACGCCATTCGGCTCCGACCCATGACTTGGGCAAGTGCATCTGATTGGCATATTGGAAACCACATGTGTGAAGACTTGTGGAACATGTAGCTTTATCTTTCCAACATCACAGCATCAAGAAGACACGTAGACACATTTGAGATGTCTGTGGAGGAAGCCAGGACACATATGGGCCAAAAGGGTATTCTAAAGAATGAGAAAGTTCTCTGTTAATCACTCAGAAGGTTAGCATTTAGTTTTCTGACAATATTTTTCATTTTCCTCTCCACGTTCACTTCTATCCTTTTCTATTCGACGTTGACAGGTTCTTTTGCTCTTTGTCTTTCAGTTGATTTCTGCTGATATGAACGTTAGCAGGAGACTGGAGCAGGGAGCAAGCTATTTTGGGGTATTTTTTCCCGTGTCCCCTGCCTGCAGGGATGCTACAGGATGGTTGAGTCTCTTGATTAATGGTGACTTCTGATCACTTCCCTCAGGTGGCCTGGTCCACACAGCCTTTTCTCTCCAAGTTCTGTGAGGCTAAGGAATGGTAGTAAAAGAATCCCTGGGGTATGCATTTCTCCACATGGTCTCTTTATACCCTGTGCATCCCTTTATAAGTAGTCCCTTTCTTAAATGCTCCTCAATTAGTTTAAATCCAGCTTGCTATTTAAATCCAGCAGATTTCAGACTCACAGTAAGATAGTAACAACAACAACAACAACAAAAACCCACAAAAAACCCTTCATCAATCATTTTGGCTAAGACATATTAATAATGATTAACTACTTAGATAAGAAAGCTGTCTAAATTAGAGCGTAAACCTCCACATAAAAGTCTACGCAAATATGGCTTTGGTATAAATATAGATTCTCTAAAGAAATAATCATTCCAATGCCTAATCCTAAATTATATCCATTTGGAAATCACCAAAATTGTGCAATCAGTTTTAAGCTTAAAATGTTAGGAAAGTAGAAAATCTATGAGTCCCAAATGTTTCCTTTACCTATCTTCTTTATGATTCTTTATAACAGAAACAATACTTATGTTTTATTTTAAAAATTATATTACACAAATTTTATTATTTCTAAAAATCATACCCTGTAATAAACTGAAGAGTGAAAAAAAGTAAATCTGTGTTTCTAAGAGACTTATGAAATATATTTGACAAATTAATAATTTAAGTGAAGGAGCCAAATTTTAATAATTATTCCACCAGTCTACTCTTTCTTGTGGAGAGAAAAAAGTATTAGTCAAACCAATTATAAAGACATCAATGATAAAAATAATTGTTTGATTAACTCTTTTGTTGTATTTCAATTAATTTTTTGCATATCAGGTAGAAGGGAAGGTGAAGTTTGAATTTCAAATCCTCATTCTCTTTTTAATGACACAAAATAAGCATAAATATAAACTTCTAAAAAACATATGTGAATTATCAAAGAAGCCTAAAAAATATCCCTCATTTATGAAGAATACCCTTGCAATTAAGAGTATTCTTTGGCATAACATATTTTTCATAAGTTCATCACTACATAATATCTGAAAATACATTTCTTATATTGTCTAAGACAATATTAAGTCAAGTCACTACTGAAGAGTTTCAGAGCAAGACTTAGAACACCCTCAAAGTATTTTCTAGAAAGATATTCTTTCCTCACTTGGAGATTTGTATTATTTCTTGTCAATATTACAGGTTGAGGAGTGGTTGCAGATTTTGTTGACCTTCACGGAGTAGTCAGGTATTAAGAACTTTCAAGCCAGATTATACTTAAATATATAGTTGACCCTTGAATAATGCAGGGGTTATGAGTACTGACCCCCCTGCATTGGTGAAAATCCATGTATAACTTTTGACTTTCCTAAAGATTAACTAATGGGCAGCCTGGTGGTTTAGCACCACCTTCAGCTCCGGGCCTGATCCTTGAGACCCGGGATCAAGTCCCACATTGGGATCCCTGCGTGGAGCCTGCTTCTCCCTCTGCCTGTGTCTCTGTCTCTGTCTCTGTCTGTCTCTGTGTGTCCCTCATGAATAAATAAAATCTTAAAAAAAAAGATTAACTATTAATAGCCTACTGTTGACCAGAAGCCTTACCAGTAACATAAACAGTTGATTAACACATATCTTGTGAATTAAGAAATTTACAATTAAAGAAAATCATAAGAAAATAGCAATTAAGAAAATCATAAGAAAAATACATTTATAGTACTGTATAAAAAACAAATCTGTGTATAAGTGGATCTGCCCAGTTCAAACCCATGTTGTTCAAAGGTCAACTGTATATTGTCCCCTGAAGCATACAAACAAATTTACTTTTACTAAAAACCTACATTGAGGATCATTAAGCAGAGCAAGTAGACACATTTATTGGAAAACATCCCAAAAGTAAAATGATATGTTCTGAATTTACCTAAGTGGATTTGATCATTTATAAAGAAAAAAAGGTCATAAAAAGCAGATATTAGTGGGATCCAGCCATTAAAGAAGGGGTAGACTCAAGCTATCCTCCACACCTGACATGTCACAAAGAGAGCTAGTTATCAGGGATCCCTGGGTGGCTTGTCGGTTTGTGCCTGCCTTCAGCCCAGGGCAAGATCCTGGAGACCCAGGATTGAGTCCCATATTGGGCTCCCTGCATGGAGCCTGCTTCTCCCTCTGCCTATGTCTCTGTGTCTCTCATGAATAAATAAATAAAATCTTAAAAAAAAAGAGCTAGTATCAGAACAAATAATAGTAAAAGTGATCATATTGAGTGTTATTCAACTCTTGAAGCTCCATTAAATCCCAGTGCTTTGTCTTTTGATGCTCTGACATCAAATGCTTGAACTCTTACTCCAGACAAGCCATGAGATTCTAGCAGTCATATCCAGTTAGCCTTTGGGTCAGACTCAAGCTATATAAATCCTCCAAAAAGCTTCTGAACACAGGACCAATTAAAATCTTAAGGCTAGGATGATAGTCCAGAGGTCATTTTCTATAGGCTCCTTTCTCTTAGCCTTGTGGGGACAGGAATGTTTCTATAACACTTCCAATCAGTCCAAACCAGAAAGATCAACCACTTCACCACTTATCTGAAAAAAGTCTTGTGCTTATTTACCAAGCCCATGACTCTGACTGAGGATAATATGGGGTAAAGTGCTTACAGTAGCTGGGTCTGGTGGTCAGACTTTGGATTAACATTTTTTAGTTGCTAACTCACCAATCTTTTAGAATACTTAATTGTTAAATAACAAACCATAGGTTTCTTATATTTCTGATTAGACCATTTCAAATTGTGTATTAAAACTAATCTGAAAAAAAAATAAAATAAAACTCATCTGAGGTTGTGTGTGTGTGTGTGTGTGTGCATGGGTATGCACACATGTACATGTGAGTATTTACAGATAACATAAAAAAATTAACTATTTAAACTGATTCTGTTCCCCTCTCTAATAGTATTCTTCCCTCATTTATTCTTTGTCACCAATACATAAAGCAAATGTAACCACAAAATTATACCCATATGCCTTGTGTGGAAAAATTCTTCTCTGCAATTAAGTTACAATTCCAATTGAGTTTCATCTCTAAATCTCTAATATTGAACTTTTATGCCTCTTTCTCATCCACACCATGAATTTCACAGGTAGGCAACTGTGTACTTAGCACCATACCCCAATAGATATTTGTGTGTGAATGACTGAGTTATTCAAAGGTCTTTGTATAATTTCAGTGTTCAGTCTATAGTCAGGTTTGTACTCTATTTTTGCAGCTTCAAATTTATCTAACCAAAATAATTTTTAAAACAATAAAGTCATTTAAATTGCTTTGGTTATGGTAGGAATGATATAATAGCTATGAAAGAAATATAAATATTGTAGAGTTGTAAGGAACTCTTTCTAAAACAAAATAAAAAGAACAGTTTCTATGTATAAATTCACAAAACATACAAGCCATTTATATTGTCAGAAGATAAATATATTATAAAAAGAAATGTAGTATATTTTTGGGATTCTATTTCTTAATAGATATAGAAATAAAAATAATAAATAGCTTTGATTCAGCCTTGAAAATTATTTGTGAACCCAGAAGCCACATGTTTCCACTAATCTTAAAAGAGAAATCCTTGAGAGAAACTTCCAGCAAAGAAACTGTTGATGTAAGAGTTTTGGGTTAGTCCTCAGTCTTTGCTTATTTAGATAAAGAAGCAATCTCAGCAGGCCATTTACTGTAAGATTTCAATAGAGTCTTGTTCTTTTTTGTGACATCAAAACTTTATTCTCTAAATCTGTTTACTGGGAAAGGCAAAGAGATCTTTTGTAAGACTTGGACATGTGTTTTAATAGTTCCAAGGACTGATGGCTTTTAACCTTGAGACCAGGAAAGGGCTTATATTTGTTAAAACATATTATAGAAAACTGCTTTTATTCACTTAATGTTGAAAACTAAATTTTTCAGAGGTTTAACATCTTGTGAAAATTAATCCTTGACCATGACCCCAGGGCTCTGGCTATGACTTAGTAAATCTGATGAGAAGATTCTGTGGTTTCTCCAGAATGAAGAACATGTATAATTATATTCTCTTTAAAACTTAGGTTGCAAGTAAAATACATAAATATCTAACAGATTAACTTTAAAACATGCTGTAAGATCTTATTTATGAAAAGATAAATTATACTACATATTGTAATATAAGCATGCATGCATTGTCTTTTTTTGTCAAAGTAATATATACGTATAATTTAAAAAAACAAATTGTTTTAAAAAATTTACATCTAAACACACCATTGCCCTACTCATTCTTTTTTTTTGAATTTTCTTTTTTTTTAAATTTTTTTAATTTTTATTTATTTATGATAGTCACACAGAGAAAGAGAGAGAGGCAGAGACATAGGCAGAGGGAGAAGCAGGCTCCATGCACCGGGAGCCCGACGTGGGATTCGATCCCAGGTCTCCAGGATCGCGCCCTGGGCCAAAGGCAGGTGCTAAACCGCTGCGCCACCCAGGGATCCCTGCCCCACTCATTCTTACCTGTGGTCCCCACTCTCTAGAAGTCATCTCTTGCAACTTTGCTATTTTTATAATGAATGTATCCATATTTATAAATAATATATTACTTGTATTTTCTTGATATTTTTGCTTAAAATATTTTGTGCTGGCTTTTATTTATACCATCTCTCTTCAAAATCTGTAGATATAATTATATCAATCTTTTATGATCTATGAATTTGACACTATTTTTTACATCAGAGCCCCCATAGAGTAGGAAATGATGTTACTTTTGTGAAAACCTTGTTTTTCTTAGAATTAGTGTTCACCTCATTTTTTAATTGCTTAGTTTTCTATTAGTTCCTATTTTTAATTTATTCCTAAACTTTCGACCAAAGTTTTAGGTGTTCTTTCAGTATGATCAGCCTTAAAACATGAGTCATTTGTGTGAATATGCATATACATTTTTTTAAATTTTTTATTTTTTTTCTCTCATGCCTTTTTCTTGAAGAACAAACCCAGGTCATTGCTCTTCCACACCCAGCCCTACTGCCAGCCTCTGGGGTTAGGGAGTTGGCCACTTCACCCAAGTCCCTCCACCAGGAAATCTGCTCATGATGTCCATAAGTTAGAAGGTAACAAAGAATATAATGTTTTAAAAAAAGATTTTATTTATTCATGAGAGATATATATAGAGAGGGAGAGATGTAGGCAGAGGGAGAAGCAGGCTCCCTGCAGGGTACCCAAGGTGGGACTCAATCCCAGGACCCCAGGATCATGGCCTGAGCCAAAGGCAGATGCTCAACCATTGAGCCATCCAGGTGTCCCCCAAAAATATAATTTTAAAATGTTTCGAGGGGGTCAAAAATTTAGTATTAAGAACACAGACAATAGAAAACTTAGCAAATGTTAGATATTGACCAAAGAAGAAACACATCTTCAGGTATAAACCACCCCCAAACAAGTAAGAATGCTTCTCCCTCTCCATATAGAACAGCTTCAGGAGGTGTAAGCAAGGATTAGTCTACAATTTTGCTTCTCACTTCACAGGATAGCTCAGAAATTCACAATAGGTGATCATTTTGAATTCTTCTGTGTGACTCATTTTCCACTTGGGGAATCTATCCATTATCCATTTGTTCTCAACTCTAAGTAGCAGATAAAAAATTCAATATAGCAAATGTGTCTATAGCAAATCAAAATTGCCACTCATCCATTTGTGAGCAACACATAAATAACAAAGAAGATATGAAAAAGTTTGCTTTTTTTCCTCTTCTTTGAAATACCTCTTCCAGTGAGAGAAATAATTTGAAGTGATTGTCTATTCAGCATCAGTGTAATAGCTGTGGGAAGGTGGTTGTCATTAACTCCCAGAAGTTCAGTGTCCCCATGAAAAAGAGAATCTTTTTTTTTTTTTTTTGATTTCTTGATACTCTTTTTCTAAATGATACTCGGTTCTTAACCCAACAGTTTTTTAAATGTGTCTGCAATAAAAGGAGCTGGGTACCTCAAATGCGTTTTATGGTTATGGAAACTAGACAGAGTAGGAAAGGCACTTCCTTCAGAGTGAGGACTTTGTGATTTTAGTAGTGAAGGAAAACTAAGTCAACTCAAGAAAAATGAGAGCCCAAGGGAAACCAAATTGCATTGAAGATTATGTTTTTCAATACCTAGCACTTTTTCCTTCACTGATCATAAATGGATTTTTTTTCAGTTTTAGACATTTTGTTTTCAGCTCTTTTGAAGACATGTGGATATTGTTGGCTTGTCAGAATCTCACAAGACTGATGCTTGCAGCTGACTTTGAAATGTCCCCAAACTAATTTTAAGATCCAGTTATTTTATAGGAAAGTTAGCATGTCAGTATAATTAACAACTTGTAAATTCAGAAAAGAGTAGCAGAACTCCCCATTGCCATACAGAATTTTCTCCCTATAGTCTCTATATTTAAAAAAATCTGATCTTCTATTAATGCCATGAGAAAAGTCTCATGCATCATATTTTGTACTCCATCCTCCCTTTTTAAAAAATAAAATGGAGGAATCTTAATAAATTGTGTGTGTATTATGCTATTATAACTATAATGACAGGAAATCTTTCTCATATTACCTTATTGCCCAAACTGTGGGTTGAAAGAGTTTAAGCACCACAGAGATTAGAGACATTTCTTTTCTTTTGGCTTTTCACATTCCATTTCCTTGGAACTAGACATTTGGTAGTAGAAGGTACATCGTATTTTTTGGTTGTTATTTTATTTACTTGACCTAGTAATGTCATTTTCATGCCCTTAAGGTGGAAACAAACATCTAAGGTTGTGATTCCTCTGTAATTTAACTTGTCTCCAAGGTCTACCAACTCAAGATATTCACGTCAAGTAAAAGGATTTACCTGGGTTTGGTGTTTTTCTCTTGATTTTGGAATGGTAGTTCACCATAATATCATTTTTTTTTTTTTTGGTCAAAGCTAAGAGTGATACTTAAGAAATATGCATTTTTAGTTGTCATAGGTCAGTGAAATGCTAATGGCTTCCTCAGCTATGGTGTGATTAGTTGGCCTCATCTGAAATTAGGTAGAATAATTTGTAAATGAACATTTCTCTTCTATTTAAAATCTTTAATTTTCTCTTCTGTTTAAATTGCTCAAATGATATTTCAAATGATTTTTAATGGTGCATTACAGTTGACAAAAATATTATAAAGAGAGAAAAAAACATATATTTGTGATTCTTTCCCCCTAGTTAGCTCATTTTCAGTGACTTTTTTCAAGATTATTCAAGAGTTTAGGTCTCTTCCATTAGATGATATTCTAAATACAATTGATGAGATTTTAAAATGACTATAAATTTGGGAGACTTGAAATCTAAACTTTTTTTGGCTATTTCTACACAGGAAAATATTAAATATTACCTACATATTGGTAACTACATAGATAATAAAAAATGATTATGGTATTCATTTCTCCTTAGGTTTTATCACTTTAATTTGGACACTCACCATTTGTAACTGCTCAATTAAGTATTTAATTAAAAGCAAATCAGGGGTACCTGGATGGCTTAGCCAGTTAAGTATCTGACTTTTTAAATTTGTATTAATTAATTAACTTATTTATTTTTTTATTTATTTTAGTATCTGACTTTTTATTTCAGTTCAGGTCATGATCTCAGGGTGGTGGGTTGAGCCCTGTATCAGGCTTCATGCTCAACAGGGAGTCTACTTCAGATTCTCTCTCACTCTCCATCTGCCCCTCCCCACCACGTGTGTGCACACATACATGCATGAATGTACACTCTCAATCTCAAATAGATACATCTTAAAAAAAAAAAAAAAAAAAAGCAAATCAACTAACAAAGCCCCAAATAGAGCTTTGTGGCACAAAATTAGATAACCTAGCCTTGTCAATAATAAACATTTTTAAGCTTAATTTACACATTTCCTTGGCCACATTCTCTAGAAGTTCACCTAGGACAGAGATTAGAGACGTTATTGTGGTGGCTGTGTTAAAAGTAACTGATCAAGGAAGTTCTCTGTGAAAAAGTGGTAATTAGACTAAATGGAATGATGAGACCCTGAGTCAGCAGTTTATAGAGTGCATGTTGGTGATCTTTAAGAGGCCTAAACAGCTGAGAACAGCAACAGTGGTGTAGAGTTTTAGAAGATGACATCAAAAAGGTGGGTCAGGATTTAAGATCATAGAGGGCTTTATGACCATGGTGCGCATTTAGTATTTTAATCTGTGCATGAGGAAGTCATTGGAGATTTATTTTATCCTATTATTTACTTATTTACTGATGAGGAGTGATGTGATCTGACTTGTAGTTAAAAAGTTTGCTTTGGGAATCATGTGAAAGTACAATGTAGGACAGCAAGAGTGGCAATGTAGAGGTTTTCGTCGTCTGGTAGAAGATAGTTTTGCACTAAGGTGGTGGTAGTGCTGAGGTAAAGAGTGGTCATGTTCTAGGGTGCCTGAGTGGCTCGGTTAGTTAAGCATCTGCCTTTGGCTCAGATCATGCCCATTGGGAAGTCTGCTTCTCCCTCTCCTTCTGCTCCTCCCCCTACTTGTTCTCTCTCTTTCTCTCTCACTCCCTCGCTCTCTCAAATAGGTAAATATTTTAAAAACAAGTTAAAAGCGGGGGGCATTTTCTGATTCAACAATAAGGACCAATGTGATAAACAAAAGTACTAAATTTTACAAATACATTTAATTTTTCTTTTTAGATTTTATTTATTTATTCATGAGAGACACAGAAGGAGAGAGAGGCAGAGACACAGGCAGAGGGAGAAACAGGCTCCATGCAGGGAGCCCGACGTGGGACTTGATCCTGAGACCCCAGGATCATGCCCTGGGCTGAAGGCAGTTGCTAAACCACTGAGCCACCCAGGCATCCCCAAATAAATTTAATTTTAAAAACTATAGATTTTCTATAAGAAAGTGAATGAAAACAGCTAAAAATGAATGAAAGAAGAAAGAAGTACCAAACGAACTTGAAAATGGAAAGTTTGGACAATATTTGGATTTAATTTTTAAAGCATTGTTAAGGATCAATAAATAACAAGATTTGAAGATTGAAATGCACAATAAAGTTAAACTGCTATTCACTTTTGTTTGCCAAAAAAAGTTGTTTGAAATACAAAGAGAATGTAGAAAGTTCAAATAATGTCTTTTGTACATGCTATTTTTTACCATCCCAGTAAAATAGGCCAGCTGTTCAACCAAAAAGTGTAGGAGCCCCCATCACTCTTTCCTTTCCATGTCATCATTAATGCTTGTCGGTTCAGCCATCAAACTGAATCTTAAATGCTTCCACTTGATTCTGTCTCCCCCACTAATAATTTAGTTCCAGCCAACATCATCTTTCATCTGGACTTCTGCAGTCCTTCCATACTGCTCTGTCTGTCTTGCATCCATTTTTGAACACCCATAATACATTATCTTCACAATAGCTAGACTAATCTTGTGAAAGCATTAATCATACAATGTCAAATCTCCTACTTCACATCTCTGTGACTTCCCATTTCATTTAGAATAAAATCCATAAACCTACAGTGACCTGTAAATTTTTTACATGATCTAGTCCCTCCCCATATTTTTAATCCTCTCTTATTGGCAGTCTCCCTCACATGGGAGAAAAAAAAAAAAAAACATTTTAAAAAAGTGTCAGTCCACAAGAACAAAAAAATTAGCCAATGGAATATTAGCAGTTAAGGGAGTTTGACAAAGTTTTGATAGACAAAGTATTTGCATTTGTTTGTATTGCATTTGTATTTTATTTTCATTGTGTCTGTATGTATAACTGACTTAATCCAGCAGAGAAAGGTACTGATAGACTTCAGTACCCTTTTCCCTGCCACCTCAGAGCTTTAGGATTTGGAGGTATTAGTATAACTGAAGAGACGGATGAGAAGAGACTGAGTAATGGAGTACTGATTGAAAGTCTGTCATGGAGTAGCAATATTTGTGTCTCGTATATATGTGTATCATGACACACAGCAAGGAATATTATTTTGGATTTTCAGGATCTCAGATATATTAAAAAAAAAGGAATCATGTAGTCTCAAAGCAGAAATTGTGCTGGACAAAGTTAAACTGGCAAGGAAGACATTATTCAAAGCTGTTGTGAGAACAGAGGCCAAAACTCCGTTGTAAGCATACTCCACAGAAACAGGCCTGGAGAGTTTCTAAGAGCTGGCATTTGGGGATTTAGGCCGCCTGTGCTTGCTAATTGGCTTGATCCAGAGTAAAAGTAAACGTCTTCCTATCTTCATCCAGAAGGGAGTTACATCTTGGAGCAAGGATCCCATCAAAGTTAGGCTTCTTCCTCCCACACAAACTGGAGATAGGGGTGCAAACTCCCTTAATATTTACTTTTCAAAGGCCTTGAAAAAGACATTTCTTGGTTGTATAAATGGCAAAGGCTTTTAAAAGATTTCATCTCTAAGGAGTGGAGAAAGAATTTACGATGACAGGTAAAATGTAAATGTTCCAAGAAAAGGGAGTGGAGGGGCTAAGAGTCAAGAAGAGTTGAGGGGCTAAGAGTCAAGTCAAAACTCTCTAGAGTTTAATCAGGTGGAGGGGGACATTATAGCCATCTTGGTCAGTAAGAATCATTCTGGCATCCCTGTTTCTAAAGCAATTCTGTACCTCTTAATCCCTTTCACCTACAAACGTCCGGTTATAAAGTAATTGTCGTGGAGATGAAAAGTACAGCAGAGGGAATACAGTCACTAATATTGTAATAACATCGTATGGCGACAGATTGTGCTTACACTTCCTGTGCTGAGCACTGAGTAACGTGTAGAATTGTCAAATCACTATATAGTACACTGGGATCTAATATAGCATTGTATGTCAACCATATGTCACTTAAGAAAAAAAAAGGCAGCACCGTATGCTAGAATGAAAAAGAGCAATACCTTCAAAATTCTATAAGGAAAGAATCCCATATAGAACTGTCTCCATAGCCACACTATCGGTCAAATATTAGAGGTAGATTAAAGCAGGTTTACATGTACAGGGACTCAAAATAATGATGACAAAACCTTTACCCATTGACTCTTTTCTTTTAGCTGAAAGATGGATTATGTGAAGGTTCTCATCAGATTCAAATAAAAGACATTCTTTATTGTTGTACTAAATACTAGAGTGAAGAAGAGGAGAAGTGGGGAGGGGGCGAGGAGAGAGAGAGAGAGAGGGAGAAGGGACCAGGAGAATGCAGTTGAAGGACAGAAAATAGTCCTCAAAAATCTGGAGAAAATGTTGAGAAATGTTATGACAAAGTTATGTATCAGGTAATATCAAAAATAAGTAACTTATACAAATTAATAATAAAAAGGCAAAAAGTATGCATGGAAAATTTACCAAAAAAACATAGAGTAGCCAATTAAAAAAAAAAAAAGTGTGTTCAACCTATCAGTATAAAAATTATAGTAATCTTATCAACTACTAATGCTAATCGGTGCTGTCTCCCCAAAAGCAAGCAGTTTGGCAACATCTATGGACATTAAAATGGGCTTACACTTTGACCTAGTTCTAATTATCCTTAAGAAATATTAGGAGAAACTTTAAAAGAGCATGGAAATATTTTCATTGCAATGTAGTTTGTAGTAATGTAAAAAAAAAGAAACAAAGTGTCCAGTATTATAGATTTTATTAAACCTGTAAAAAAGAAAGCTGTCTTAAATATATAGTAAATGAGAAGATATCTATAAGAGAAATGATGCTAAGTGACAAAAGTAAAATACGAAACAATACTATCCTTACGTTTGCAAGGTTATTAATGTAGATATACATATGTATAAAGAAATCTTAGAATTATACACAATAATCATTTTTGGCTACTTAACATCTTTTTTAAAATGTATTTAAATTCAATTAACACAATACCTTAATGGTAATTGTCTTAAGGAGGTACGATCGTAAATGATTTGTGCTGCTTCTTTTTTGTTGGCACTTTTTATATTTTTCTCCTGTAAATACCTGCTACCTTTAAATAAGAAAATAAGTACAAGTCATAATAACCATAGGAGCATCTTTGTAGTCTCCCTGACATTTGATAAATGCCTTCTGGTTTTATTTCTCTTTGGGATCATTTTCAATGGACATCAGAATGCCATTCGTGAAACAGTGTCTTGTTTATATTTGTTACCATCTGTACCTTTCTTTATAAAACATCTGGATCACTACTTAGTTGGAGAACTCTTAGAGCAGAACACTATCATGTTTTAAGTTAAAATGAAGCCTCGTGTGACTTATCTATCACTAAATAAGAATGGCTGGTGCTTCATCCTTGATTTTCACAAGGTGTGTGCGGACTCAGCCAAGAGATGTCTCTATGTTCCCACCAGGACAAATTAGTCGCATTACTGAGGTTTAGGTATTTGTAGTTTATCAACTCTTAAATTGGGTTTCTAACAAAATAGAAAATAGGGAAAAAAGAAAAAGCTAGTTTGGGAGGTTGGGAAATATCCTTCATTGAAAAACCTTCTTCTTTGCTCATGCTTGGTGAATCACTTAGTTCACTCATCTTATTCCTCTTCATTAGGAATTAAGAACCTATCTTTAGTGCAGGCACTGGAATCAGACTCATGCTGATCAGTTCTAGTCTCTGTTGACTTCTACAATTAATTGCAATCAACTCTATGCTATTAAAAATGGCGCTGCTGCTCTTAGGATCCATGTTGAAAATATAAGGACATTTATAGATCATTTTATTTAATCCCTCATTTTACATTTTCACAGATACAAAAAAGGTATAAGAATCTTCTTCATTGTGTATTTGAACAATCCCCACACTGAAGCTAAACTGCCCTTGTGACAAAACCTCTCCCTGCCTAGATGACCATCAATCTCCTTTTATCCAAGTTAGGACACAGAAAGTTGGATTCAAGAGGAGATACTGGGTGGGTTTTTCTACAAGTAAAGCTAAAAAGATACTATTTGCATTGGTCTTTCTTTCTTTCTTTCTTTCTTTCTTTCTTTCTTTCTTTCTTTCTTTCTTTCTTTCTTTCTTTCTTTCTTTCTTTCTTTCTCTTAAAAATATCCTTTTTACTACCCTTTAGAATCAGAAGAACATCTGACCCCGAAGGCTGAATTCATCAGACTGAAGGGCTAGAGACTTTTACTATTTCCTCTTCTTTCTCTGTTGTTTTTAAAAGCACAGAAATAGCAAGTTCATCATTGTGTTATGATTATTTATCTGAATGTGTTTTTATGAGCACGTTTAATAAAGTAATACTTAGGTCCTTATATTTATAGGAAAGATAGCAACATGCTTATATAAAATGTATTAAAAATCTTCATTTTAAATAAAGTATTCAAAATCCAAAGATTATTGCTATTGATAATTATTTTCCAGATTTGGGGGAAGCTTAATAATTTGGGGAGCTTTATATTAGGAAAAAAATACTTCAAAATTGCTAACACATACTGAGGTTTAAAAATGAATACTAACCTTCAAAATAAATTGTTATTCAAAATGATAATTTAAAAAGAGGAGATAAATATAAATATTCACAAAATTTAGTAGTATCATCTTTGTAAATAATTTTGTTCCTATAACCCTCTTTCATTATCATTTCTTATGACAGTGACTTTTAATACAATTTTCTATATAGAAAAAAAGATAATTTGGCCGTTTCCCTGGAATGGTGGTTACTTACTTTAATTGCTGATATTTAAATTTTTTTCCTCTAGCTTTTGAACTTGTTATTAGTAATGTTATATAAATTTCTAAACTTTTAGAATGGTTGTCAACTTTGTGAACACACTGATAGAGTTCCCTATACATATGTAATTTTAGAACATTTCAAGTTTTAGGATGTAGTGATTAATCCTAAATACACTTGAAATTTATAGCAATTTTTCATTACCTTATACTAGCATAGTATGAGTTTAATATCTTTGTTGATGTCAATACATTTTTTTAAATGAGGAAAAGGTACATTTGGATGAGGATATTAATCTGATTCCTTCTTTGGATTATAAAAACGTCCTAAGATCTATTCTTATTTGCTACTTATCTCTTTCTTTTAATGAAGCATTGCTTCTAGTATGATCTAAAATAGAAGCCAGGTTGATCATATGCATTTCTTTGCATATTGCCTGTGGATGCTGTCCCCTACCACAATGGAATTGAAGAGTTGTGGCAGAGACAATATGGTATGCAAAGTCTAAAATATTTACCATTTGACCCTTTACAAAAGTGTGTCTATTCCTGACATAAAAGAATTTTTGTTGTGATTTCTCAGGGCCAGAATGATTTCTCTAAATTTCATTGCTCAGCTTGATTTTCTTGCTTCATTAATTGTGTATCTGAATTTTCTCTCATTTTTTTTCCCATAAATTAAGTCTGACAAAAGAACATAATCTTTATGGGTGCCTGGGTGGCTCAGTTGATTAGGTGTCTGCCTTTAGCTCTGGTCATGATCTCAAGGTTGTGGGATTGAGCCCTACATCAGGCTCCTTGCTGGTTGGGGAGTTTACTTCTCTCTCTCCCTCTGACCTTCCTCCCCATTTGTGCGTACACTCTCTTTCTCTGTCTCAAATAAATAAATAAAATCTTAAAAACAAAACAAAACAAAAACCAGAAAAAATCATAATCTTTAAATAAGACCCAATCAGTAGTTTGAATTTTTCAGTTTGATTTAACATTCCAAAACATATTTTAAATTATGGTTACATGGCATTAATTGCTTAATAAAATATTCCATTTTCTTCAATAAAACAATGTATTTTGAGTTTATAATGGCATATGTTATATTATCAAGTATAAGAGAACTTTTTGATGAAGCAGTGAGTCATATGCTTTGCAATTTTACACATCTGGTTATTGAAATAATCTTGTATAGACTACCTTTGGTCTTGGTGCAGTAGAAGACTTTTTTTTTTTTTACAACACATATGCTAGTGGTGCCAGGTTTCATAGGACTTGTTCCTATGATCACACAACCTCTACTTCTGTAATTCATGTCATACTGCTGTGTATATTGGCACAATGGATAGAAGGAACAGTTCCAGTGCTACCAAGCATGAGGGGAAGTGAGATGGAGAGGAAGCAGAAATAAGATGACGATTATAGCCATCCATGCTTAAAATACACTTTTGCAATTTACAAAAATACCTGATATGAGAATACATTATAAGAGCCTCCTATAAGGTCTTTAACAGGCTCTGTGTGAGTGACGGTCTTAAGCTTCATTTTCATCTTTGCATCCGTGTTGGCATATCAGCACACAGAAAGAAGGATAAAACAATTTTGCCAGCCAGCCAATCAAAGAGTGTAGAGTCTAGATCAGCAAATATTTTTATTATGATATTAAGACAGAATAAAGGAAATTGTTAGGATATATGCAAACTTTCACCTCAAGGCGTTTCCCCTTCATAGAAGTAGCCATCAGATCACATTCCTCCCAGGGTCCTGTTCCTTTATCATCTCTCAACTGTTTTCATGCCTGGCAATATGTTTTACTGGTCCTTAGCATTTGCCTCAACCTCCCCTCTGATTTCTCCACTTTGATTGCTTAACCTATATGATCCAGAACTTTCATCTCACCTGTCCCTCTCACAGTTCACATGTTCATAACCATACTTTCAAAACTTAACTACTCACATATATTCTCTAAGGTTCTGGTAGAAATGAGGCTAGAAAGCTGATGGTGACAGTATATAGCCCAGTCACATTTCCTCCTGCATCTGTGCTGCTTTTCAAACAGAATAGCAATGGAATGTACAACCTCATTGCCATAGGCCATCTGTTGTCAATGGATCTGGACAGAATGGTCATCAGGAGAGTTGTTTTGAATGGTCACCCTTTCCGAATTTTTAGTAAGATGGCAGTCGTGTGTTCTTCATGTTCTTCAACAGAGGGGATATGTTATGGTTTAAACCAGTGGAACTGAGAACAAAGTGAGGCTGCAGGGGACACACATCAAGGAACCTGTTGGTGCTCATGGCCATATGAAGTGTAGTTTTTATGGAATGCTAAAATCTCAGGTCACAGTACTGATGAACCTCTATAAATGAGTTTTCACCAAATAAACTTATGATCCATTTGTACCAGAACTTGTACCATGGGTGAAAAGTGAGATTTCTTGAATAATTCCTGAAGTGGACATGGAGTAATAGATTCACTGGGATTTCGTCTCGTTGCTACTAGTTAGCACTTGAGGGAAGAGGAAAGGGAGCCTACAGGTTGTGATTGGGCAAAGTTTGTGTTTTCTACTGTAGCCTAGAGGTCTGCTGCCTTTTTTTCCCCCAAAAGGCTCTTCTGGGCCTTGAGATGGTGTTGTAATAAACTGTGGATGGTTTTCTCTTGCTACTTAGTTAAAAAAAAAAAAAGAACAAAGAAAAACTATTAAATCTTATTGAAGCATCAAAAAAATGGGGCTAGAAATACCCTTGCATTGTTCAATCATAATTATTTCTGTCAAGGAGTCTAAATTTCTTATTCTGTATTCTCAATTATTTTGCAGTAATGTTGGTTAATTGAAACTGTGTGAACCTCAAGCCTTACTTTCCTAATCTGTTCCTTAAAGAAGATTAGAGAATGTCATGCTCCCTTTGCCTGAAAATTGAGGGACTTAAGGACTTGAACCAGGTCACCTAACTTTTCTCTCTTTTCAGGTTCATGGGCAGGGCTAAGGCCCTAGCTGTGACAAAGGAGATGAATACAGTGTTTGGATTACATCTTTTGGCCTTTATAAAATGTAAATCAGTTCTTGCTAATCATGGTGAAGAAAAGTGCAGCAACACTCCAAAGATAGTATGTGTAAAGGATTTAGCAAATTTGGCGTCTATTAATCAGGAGATCATTAATATAATAAAATGTGCCTCATCAGAGGAGAAGCAATAGCACTGTTGATCTTGCCTTAAATTTTGAAAGCCCAGTGAGGTAAATCTCCCAGGTTAGAAAATTAGAAAATTTAGAAAATTTTGCCTGCATGTAAAAACAGGTATACCCATCAACTTTCTGGAATAACTTTATTTTTTTTAAGATTTTATTTTTTATTTATTCATGAGAGAGAGAAAGAGAGAGAGAGAGAGAGAGGCACAGACACAGGCAGAGGGAGAAGCAGGCTCCATGCAGGGAGCCCGACATGGGACTGGATCCTGGGTCTCCAGGATCGTCCTGGGCCAAAGGCAGGTGCTAAACCACTGAGCCACCCAGGGATCCCCTGTAATAACTTTATTATCTGAGGGCACTTATACATGGTTTATCTTTTTATGAGCATACATGAGATATGCTCATAAAAGATTCAAGATACATGACTAATAAGCTTCTAACATAGGTATTCCTATTTTTGCCATTTATTCAGGAAAATCCTTTTCTTACCATTTCAAAACAGCATTCACTTATAACAACACAGAGACTGAAGATGTTCAATAGATTTATTTTTCATACCTTTAGTTGAATTTTTTCCTGTGGACTCTTCAGAATTTCTGAACTTAGAAATATTTGTTTCCACATCATCTTTTAAAAGGAAATGGGAGCATGCATGTTTATTGTAAGTGACAGGGCTATAAGATGGCGGTTGATCTGTGTTGATGGTGTAAGATTATCTTCAGTGGAATTTGAAATTACTTCTATTGAATTTCTTGGAACAGATCAAAGAATTCTTCAGCTCTCAAAGTTGGTTTCAACTAATGAAATATCTAGGTAGAGTGGATGGTCAGTGCTGTTTTATATCTGAGTAATCATTAGTAGAAAAAGATTTGTATTATAGAGAGTCTTATGAGCACTTTTGCTATTTAGGAAGGTATAAAGATCAAACACCAATACTATTTCAAGGGTTCAATCACAATAATATGGTTAAAGTGCATGTAGTTTGGAATTATATATGGATTCACTATTAACTGTGTGACTTGGAGTTGTTTCTTTATTTTTCAAAGGAAGTATTATATAGTCTTTTTAAGAGCAAGGCTTCTGGTTTGTGTCCAGCTTCAGCATTTACTGACTGTGTTACTTGCAGTACTTATGATGGCTAATTTTATGTGTCAACTTGACTGGACCATGGGTTACCTAGGTATTTAGACAACTATTATTTTGGGTGTTTCTGTGAATATATATATAAAATTAACATTTAAGGGGTGACTGGGTGATTCAGTCTGTTAAGTGTCCAATGCTTGATTTTAGCTCAGGTTATAATCTCAGGGTCATGGGATTGAGCCCCATGTCTGGCTCTGTGCTCAGCATAGCTCTGTGCTCAGTGTGGAGTCTGCTAGTCCCTTTCCCTCTGCTCCTCCCCCTGCTCTTGTGCATGTTCTCTCTGTCTCTCAAATGAATAAAATAAATCTTTTAAAAATTGGCATTTAAATTGGTAGATTGAGTAAGACAGGTTGCCCTCCCTAAAGAAGGCCTGGATAGAACTGAAAGGCTGAACCTACCCCTATGTAAGAAAGAATTCTTCCCACCTTCCTGCCTGATGGCCTTTGAACTAGGATATTGGCTTTCCTTGGGCATGAGCCCCCTGGCTTTTGGGAATTATACCTTTGGCTCACCTGGGTCTCCAGCTTGCCTACTCACCCTACAGCTCTTGTGACTTGCTAAGCTTCCGTGATGATAGGAGCCATTTCCATATAATAAATCTTTTTATTTACATCTTTGTGGTTCTCTTTCTCTAGAGAAACCTGATTGATATATTCGCTTAAGGTATTTTCCTCATGTTTAAAGAAAAGATGATGGGAATACTATCTTAGTGGATTGTCCTATAGATAAAACAAGACAAAAGGCATAAATTCTGCATAAAACCCTGACATTTGGTATTCAGTCAGTAAATGCTAGCTATTATTTTTTTCCTCTTCTGGAAACTATTGGATAATACCTTCTATATGTCTTTGTAGTGGAGAGGAAAAATCACAACATGTGTGGTCACCTTAGAACAATGTCTCATGTTTCATATGGGTTTGGACATTACACTCCAGCTGAACAAAAATCTTTATTTATTAAATTACTCATTGCCCTTATCTCTAAAGTGGTTATGAATTTGTTGACTATGGAGATGTCGTATCCATCCTTTAATTCTTAGTGCCCCGTACAGTACCTGAAACAAAGCTGGCAAATGCTGAATGAATGCACAATCTTAGCTCTATTCTTAAAATCACCACGTAATAGAAAAACTGACATTGAAAAAGCTAAATGCAAGAAACAAAAATTGGTAAGTAATCTATAGCAAATCATAATCAGACCCAGAATTTCAAAATGTTAAGTGAAATGTAAATGTGTAGATATGACTGTCTAATCATTTGCTTTGGCGGTAATTGAAATGAATAACCTGCACAGAGGGCTGAAACAGTCTGTCTCTTATTTATTAAAAATAGCTAAAGCTCCACATCCCTAGTATTTATAATAGTTGAAAACTATAGGAATTATTAATGCCATTTTGAAAAGGATTTGTTATTAATGATAGTAGGTCAATCTGCCATGAGTCTTTTGCAGAGAGTTACAGATGTGTAAATGTAAATGAAAGAGCAGTAGGGCACACCTACACATTGTTTCTAGTTTTTGCAGATAGCTTTATAGAACCAACTATTATGACACTGCCATATAATCTGTGGTATGACATTTCCAGATAACATCAACTTTTACTTTTTTTTTTCTTAAATTGCTGCCTAGATAGTAAGAGTCTTTGTAGTCTTATTTCCTGCTTTGAAATTTTATTTCTTGCATTTATATGCCTTGGCAATAAAATCTCATTAACTTATAATCTAACACACAATGGGTTCTTCTAGTGTTTAATAAAAAGGCATTAAGGGTAACTGCTATTTTTTTTCTGAAATTAGGATGTCACATTGAATGGACACACAATGGGCACATTTTACATTTCGAAATGTATGCTTTGCTGAAGCAGAATGAATGTGACCAATGTAATGGAAATGCTACACTAATGGCTCGTTAAACCTGGGAAAAGTCCATAGATGAAAAAAATTTTTGCAAATGCTTTCAAATGACTGAAAGAGACAAAAAAACTATATTTAAAGGAAAAAAAAGAAAGGATGCTTCTATACGTAAACATTCTTACATCTGGATGGGAATTAGTTGTTTGATCAGTCAGAAATTTGACAGTAGGATTCACACTATCAGAGAAGATAATTCTCTGTTGTAATTGATGGATCTAGTGGATTTTAAATTTTTTTTCCCTTATCTATGCCAAATCTTTTCACACTGTTTCTGCATCTTTTGTTTTTTTCCATAAAAAGTTCTTTAATTGATCAATATGTTTTTTTATGCTGTGTGTATTATTGTAACAAGAATAATCCTCTATTTGCATGTCAAAAAGACACTTTTATCAGATTGTCCCAGGAACAATTATTGAACAGTCTGTTATATTTCAGTGGATTTGGAATACCACCTGTGTCTGAGATCATACAAAGCCCCCCAGCTACTGTCCAAGGAGAGAGAAGTGGCTGGTAGCTGCTAACATTTTGCAGAAGGAAAAATAATGGAAATTTTAAATCTACCTTACACTCCCATAACCTCTAGATTCCTTGGCATTGTTGCCAAGAGATACTTGCTTTTAGTGGTTGGTAACTTCCATCTGTGCTTGATAAATCTTACCCTTATCCAAGAAGACATAGTTTATTTATCCACATAGTTGTCAGATTTTTCTATCAAAAGCCATTTACAATTTTGTTGGCACAGAGACCTGTATGTCACGTACAGTGTCTGAAAAAGTCACTCAGTACCCTGCTAAGAAGAATTAAAGAAAGACACTGGGGGAAAAAAATCTTATTTTCCAATGAGAAAAGCATTTATCTATATAAACTTTGACCTATTTGAGCCACAATTACTCCCTAGGGGTAAACAAGGCAAAGGGAATCATACTTATTTTAAATTAATAAGACAATTCAAAATATGAAGCATTTATCAAATATATTACAAAGGAGAACATTTTAGGATAATCCTAGAGATAATTTTTAGAGCATTTTACGTTATTAAACTGAGCTATTCCTTTACCATTTTTTTTTGTTGGGAGAGATTTGAGGAACTTAGAATAATTCCATTGCATCAAATATTTAACTTTTGTTTTTGTTTTGTTGTCCATTAGCAGTTCAATTTACGTAGTGTAGAATATGAGAGATAAATCTGATGGAGATTCATCAACACAGCCTCTGGCAGTTAACATGGATACTCAACATTAAATACATTAGTCATCTCAGTAAATAATAGTCAATATGTTGATAATTTGCATATCATAGAGCACTGGCCATTATTGATAGGTTTCTGTGCCATCTTATTAAGGCTAAGTTTATCTTTCCATTGATAGCTTTCCTCCTCTAAATGAATTCCCACATCCAATCCCAACACATATTATTTAAAAAATGAAATAGATACAGAAGATCATTTATGTTCTAGCTGAGGCAAAGCTGTAATACAAAGTTTTGGGTTTTTTTTGTAATACAAAATTTTTTAGAATATTGCTTTAACTTTCACATTTGTTTGTTTTTTGCTTTGTGTATAGCCTTGATATTCAGAAATGAAGTTAAAGACATGAGCAGTTGGTTCGAAAAACCTGCAGAGATGTTCTGTACTGCCCTTCATTAGAATCTTCCACGTACTACTATGCCAGTATACAAATGTGGTGTAAGCATCTATAAGGCCCTTTCCAGAAAATGTCAACGTGTTTCCTTCCATTTATTGAAAATAATCTTGTTTACTGTTACTTATCCACTACCTAGTCTGATTTTTCCTCTTGGATTTGAGTGTGTCATATAGGTCTATCTTGGAAGAAAGAGAATCTTTCTTTCCATATTGTGTTTCAGCTGGGCTTCTAGCCAAAAGTACATTGCAATCTGTAATTATCTCCCTCTCCTGCCTATGCTGCCAAAGAGAAGGAAAAGGTTTAAATAATACTCTATTAAAAGACTGTAGAATCAGAAAATAGACAATATTATGAATGTAGAATCAATTCATTCTCTTCCCTACTCAGGGCAATTTCTAGGACTTCCCTTTTTGGGATATAAGCTTGTATGTATGTTGAGTAATATCCCCCCCCCCTTTTTTTTATTTTGAGTAATATCCCTTAAAAACTGAAGGAATACAAGCTTCCTCCTCTATAAGCAACTAAAAGGCTAATATTCTGGGTGAACATTTTAATAGACTATTGTGTTTTGGGTAACTATAAATGAGATCAGTCAATAAATGAAAGAGTAATGAAACAAGAATAATGTAGGGGGAAATTATCTCATTGAAGCATTCAACCTAAGGGGTGAGTAGGTGGCTCAGTCATTTAAACAGCTGCTTTATGCTCAGGTCTTGATACTAGGGTTGTGGGATCAAGCTCTGTCTTGGGCTCCCTCTCCTTCCGCCCCTCCTTCCTGCTCATGCGCACGTGTGTTCTCTCTCTTTCTCTCAAGATAAATAAATACAATCTTTTAAAAATAGCATTGAACTTAAGTAAATTTAACTATGTGCTCACTTTAAAAAAAGAGGAAGAGAGAATATATTTAAGCAGTATAAACACCTTTGTTTTCCACTCTACTCTATGAAAATATACCCCAAGCAATCAATGCAATTAAATCTGAAAAAAAAAAAAAATGTTGCAAGTATGCCTAAAGCTATAGAATAAATGTGCAAATGACATTAAAGGTTTTCAGGTCATGGAAAAGGAAGTAAGGTAATTGCTTTTGCAGCCAGGAGAATGATGATATCAATGACATTCATGGGGTAGAAAGATGATTTGAGTTCCAGAGAAAGAACAAAACTAGGGCAGCCCCAGGTGGCTCAATGGTTTAGTGCCGCCATCAGCCCAGGGCACAATCCTGGAGTCCTGGGATCGAGTCCCATGTCGGGCTCCCTGCATGGAGCCTGCTTCTCCTTCTGCCTGTGTCTCTGCCTCTCTCTCTCTCTCTGTGTCTCTCATGAATAAATAAATAAAATCTTAAAAAAATAACAGAACTAAAGAGGAATAGAAAAATTAATAATGAAATGATGGATATTATGTATATACAGAAAATCATGTGTACAGTATTTTATATATTTTTGTGTGATTTAATGGAACTTTCAGTAATGATATGGTTGTACAGATTTTACCCTTTGCTGTAGCCATTAGAATCGAGCCCGACTGTTAGATACAACTTTATTTTATAAATCCTTTCTCGAAATTGTCTATTTGTGTGGCTGCTGCAACCTGAAATGGTCAGGGAAGAATTAGAGAGTGATATAATCTAGCATTTACTGTGTCTCTCATATGCTCCAAAGGAGTGGTGCATAGTTACCTCATTAAGGTACCCCTGACTTTATGTGGAGTAGGGATAAAAACACTCATTGAGAAGGTGATGTTTGATCTCTCTCCAGAAATGCACGTAGGCATTATCCAGATGGATGAAGCAAATGTATGTTTGAGGACTTACTTTTGTTCTCAGATATCCTATCTAAAGCACAGAAAATGATACATCTAATTTTTTATATACTGAGTTTTTCCCTTACAGCACATTTTCATGTATTTTAAATTAATTATTACCTCATTTGTTGTCATCTCTCTCAATACATGCCCTCAGTATTTAGACTGTTGCCTGGCACATAGGAGGTATCCAATTAAAATTAATTGAATGAATTAGCAACTGAAATATAAAAACCTCTCTTCTGTAGGCTTCTGAAATAAGCTTAAATTTAGACATCCTCTGCTCATTATCCTTCTTCATTTGACTCAACACCGATAAGATTGCCTTTTCCATCACGTCCTGTCTTTCCCCATGATTTTTTATGGTTCTGTGAATCAGGACCATGACTTTTATAATCTAAAGTGGGAAAGGACTCAGATCATTCTCTTATCGCTATGACTCTTCTCAAATGGGATATACAATCCAGAGTCAAGACGACAAGGCAAAGCCATTAAGAAAAAGAAAGAAATATGAGCTGGAATCAGATTTCCAGGCAGGGTGTAAATAGGCAGCTCATGATCAAGGGAGAAGCAAAGGCATCAAGAAGGATAAGGTCAGATGCACAGAATATGGGACTCCATTTGTCAAGCCAAGGTGAAGGCAGGAATTATGAGGGATATAGGGATTCAGGCTTTAAACAAGGAAGGTAAAGGCCATCCTCAGAAGAAATCAAGGGATTCAAAATTTGATTGTCGTGGGTGGCATTTCCTTTCCCCTTCACCCTGGGTCGCAGTGGGTTGTTCAAATATCCTCGTGTCACTTTTGTGGACATCTGACTCTGCTGCCATTCACTGTCAGTCACGCTACTATGTTTTCCAAGGAGCTACTTTTTCGGGGACCCAGGGACTGTACCTCCCTTTTGTCCATCCTCCAGGCTACACCTGACTCCTGCCACATCTCCTTGCCTTAGCCTTTTCCTTCCTTTCACTAAAATCTCTCCTAACACATTCAGCAACACCCACCCCCCGCCCCAGAAACAGGAACTCAAGCAACAGTTTCTTGCTCTCCCTGATGTATGTATATGATACTTAATATTCCCACTCAGGTCCAAAATACACATCCTACACTCTGCAAACAGTTACTATGCTTTCTTTAAACACTCTTATTACTCATTCTGGGAATGTTTGTATTTTCTCAGTGTTGGCCTATTATGGATCCTTAGCAGCTGGCTTTGAGAGGGGAGGCCAGAGACTGAAAAATCCTTTTAGGAGGGCTGTGGGCTTTTCATACTTGTCCGTGCAGTGCTGCAGTGCCCATACTGACTATACCATGGTATAGCCTTCAGAAACAATAACTTTCTTTATTGCAGGTTTTGTAATTGTTTTTTAAAAAGCTGCAGCAGTTATGTCATATTATGGTTATAAGGCTTTATTCAAAAAGTTTATCAGGGGATCCCTGAGTGGCTCAGTGGTTTAGCGCCTGCCTTAGGTCCAGGGCATGATCCTGGAGTCCTGAGATCAAGTCCCACATTAGGCTCCCTGAATGAAGCCTGCTTCTCCCTCAGCCTGTGTCTCTGCCTCTCTCTCTCTCTCCCTCTCTCTCTCTCTCTCTCTGTCTCTCATGAATAAATAAATAAAATCTTTAAAAACACAAAAACAAAAAGTTAATGAACAATCTAAAACCCATAGGTAACACATTTAATAAAAAGAATAATTGTTCTTTAGTAACCACCAACAATAAGCAGATGCTACATGCAGGAGACAAACTATTCTTTTCTAGACTCTTCGTTTAATAGTTCCCTCAGTTTAATATAAGAATTTAAGCCAATCCCAGGTTAATTTTCCCCAAAGTTTGATGTGGTATTTTTCCCCCTTTAAAAGATCACATCACATCGCGTAGCCCACTCATAAATATCCTGGACATGTAGATGGCCTTTTATTTTTGACCTCCACCTGTGAGAGGATCATCATCAGGTACCTAAAAGCAACCGCTAACCACATGCTAACAGGCATCCCTAGCCATTCCTTTTGAGTTCTTTGTCCTTTATAAATGGGCATCTCTCATCCATTTATTCTCTGGGTGTTGTATTTAGAATGATTGGTTTCCCCCACTATTATTTTAGACAATTACATTTATCACGAGAAATTAATCCTTGAGGGATCAGTGATGCATGTTTTTCTTAGCCCACAGGAACAAAACTATTACTCATTTTCCACTTGACATAAAGTGACCTGTGAACCCCTTTACATTCTCATTCCCTTGTGGGCTGTAGCAGTGAACCCCATTGTCTATTCTTGGACAGTAGTGACCCCTGCAGGTGCAGCCACCAAGTCCCAAGGAGCCCTGTAGACGCCACAGTGAACACAACTGTTAGCACACCTGTAGGAATCTTAGTTCCCTTTGTTGAAGTGATGTGTCCACCTATGTAAAGTGAACAGTAAGAACACCCGTGATATGTATTTGCGTGATAAAGATAGAAGTAAAGACAACTATGGGGGGAGGTTGTCAATGGAACTTTTCTGTTTCTTCTTTGAGGGGACATTTCTTTCCTCTTCACAACTCTACCCCGAGAGTTGTCTTTAGTCTTGAGTCCCTGGCTGCTGCCTCTGTATCCCATTCCACTATACTCTCTCATATGCCACTTATCTCCTCTCCCTGGACATTTTAATGAGAAATGGGAGTGCAGATAGTGTTGTAATGGTGGAATGATGGGCAGCTGATGTTGTTGAATGGAGAAATGCTTCCATGCCAAGCACAGCCATGGACACCAAGCATTGACATGTGCCTAAGACACAAACACTGCCTTCAGAGTACTCATGGTAAGTTAGGAAGTTGCAGCATGATCTCATCCTCTGGAAAAGAAAAAAAAATGAATCATTCTCTGGAGAATGGGCTAAATTTGATGCCTGAAATCACTGTGACGCCTGGAATTAGAGTAGGAATGTGGTATAGAGTTTGTAATGAGTATTTTAGATCACAGAGAAACAAACGTAAGCAAGCAAAAGGCATTGCACACCGTCTTGCTCAGGGTGTAAAAAGAATTATACATTTACGAAGTTCTTATGTAACCTGTTTAGATGACTTTAAACATCATATTCCTCTTATATTTTGCAGTTATTTATTCAGTATAATTAATTTGTTAACATGAACTTGATCCTTTTGTGAGATTCTCGAGGACAGTGGCATCGTATCTTATGCTCTGTATTCCAATGCATAGTTCACCGCCCCCCATAATAGATTCTTTAGTACATAAAATAATTATTGAACACACGAGAGAATGAATACTATAGAGCTATGTTTTGTAGACCTCTTTTTCTTTAACACATCCTGTTGTTGCTGAAGATCCTACCGTTACAAATGCACCTGTCAACCTGAGCTTGAATCTGACTCCAAAAACCTTCTTCTTACTGAGCAAGAAATGCTCAAGAATATGTGGGCTTGAGGGTTTTAAAGGTTACCAATAATGTAGTCTGCAGTCAGCTTTTAGTAAAAATGAAGATGAGCTAAGAAAGAAAAGACTACAGTAAAATGAATGTTAACATTGTAGAATTTTTAATTAGAAACCTCTTATAGATAATGGAATTCAAAATTTCAGACCCACCCCCCAACTGAACTCCCCAGATCAGGGGTTATGGGATATTTTGAAGGAAGGTAGGAATATTCCTAAGATCAAAAAAAGTGAGCATGAAATATGCATTTAGTGATGGCTTTCAGGAAAAACAGTTAGTGTGTGCATGCAAAGTGCTCTTTTTGGGAGGGCGCCATGGGCTGTACAGAGGATTTGCTAACTCACCAAAGGGGCATTGATGAGAAATTCTTCATAAAAAAGCCATTTGGCTACCACATACACACACACAAAAACAATCAACAACAACCCTTCAAAAAAAAAAAAACAATTTCTAAAGAAAGAACTCAAAAACTGTAAATTAAAAGCAGTCTAGCAATTTCTAAAATATATTTATCCCTATTTTTTAATTGGGCAGTTCTCTAAATGACTATGAATCATATATTCGCTTTTACTTTTCCTTGTCCAAAAATTCCTTTATCCAAAATTACATGTACCTGCTATTGTGTAAGGAAATGAAATGAGCCGTCTTAGAAAATCTTTGCCAGAGCAAAGAAAAATGTCCTAAGTTTTTATTATTCATTTAACTTCCTGATTTTCCAGATGTGTTTTTGTATTCTGCTTTGAGTAGTATGGTGTAGTTTTTGCCTCATTCTTTTTTGTATCTCATACAGTAGATTAACGTTGTATTCCCTTTAACCTGCTTATTTCAGTGAATTAAGTGCAGTGTCTTAAACAGTAGCACAATTTAGATTTCTTGCAAACACAGTGTGCAGTGCCTAAATGTATTCAGCCAGGATTAAAACAGGGTAGGTAAATATAAAGATCAAATGAGATGTCATATTGTTGAAAACTGATTTGGTGCTTAATATTTATTTAGATTTTTAAAAATGCTTTCATATTGTCCCGAGGCATCGCTAAGCAATTAAAGCATTGCTATCTCAGTTGAGCTGCCTTGGATATTGTACCGTTTATGAAATCTGAATAGCTTGGCACAGTAGGATTCTGATTTGCAAAGAAACAATCTGAAAGCTCATCATCCTAAGCAGGGAGACACAGGTTTATTTATTTCGGCGTATTAGGTAAGACAGGATGGTTTTTATGTCGAGTGGTTGCCTGTTGGAAGATTAGAAAATCCAGAGGAAGAGGGCTCTCAACAACAGGCCGTCCTCTTGCGCTGATCACCAGCAGTGGAGGCAGTAAATGAGAAAATCCATGAGCCTCATCTTGATTTATTAAGGTTCCATTTGAAATCCAAATCAGAAATGGAAACTCTCGCCACAGCCTGAGCCCGCTATTCCGGAATTAAAATAACTTTTTTAGTGTTTATTTATTTATTTTATTTTTTTTTTAGTGGTTTTATTTTGAATACCGTCATCTCAATCAAGAATCAAACCTTAGAGAACCCTTGCAAAACAGTGAAACTTACTACGAAATGTTACTCAAACACTAAAGCTTCTTATCGTTGTCACTTAACTAAGTGAAGTGTCTGTTTCTGCAAAAGAATAGCATGCAATTAAGCTTTCTTTTGGTGTGTTGTTAAAACTACATTTTTAAAATTTAATTCCCGGATGTCTTAATAGGAGACAGTAAAAGCATCAAACAAAGGTGTGCACTTAGTGCACTTTTTTAATACCAAGTACTGATCAGTTAATCAGCTATCACACTGATATAGGCTTCTACTATACTGACTGGTTGATATTTAGATGAACCGGGTGATTTCTCTTTAGTGTTAATATAATTGAAGACTAGATACTGACTTTGAAAAAGAATTTGTTCTTTCTGTGAATTTAGAAATTGGAGGATGTTTTAAAATTTTTAAACAGGTGTTTAATGAATATCTTTTTCATATAAGAGAGGAGTTCATAAACTCTTCCTATATAGGGCTAGATACAAAAAGTGTAGACTTTATGGCTAAATAATGAGTACTGCTCAGTGTTCAACCCTGCCATCATGCCCTGAGAGAGGCCATGGACAGTACCTACTAAACTCACGGTGGCTGTGTTCCAAAAGACATTATTTACAAAAACAGGTGACTGGCCAGATTTTGTCTGGGGGCCATGGTTTGCCAACCCCTAACCTAGAGCATTGTGTTTAGAGGTAGGAGATATAGTTATAAAACACAGGCTATCGAGAACTATTATGTTGTGCTTGCCCAAATTTTGTTTAGTGGGGTATGACTAAGAAACAATTAGAAAAAGGAAGCCTACAGACATTACGTATATCAGAGCACCCACACCGTTGAGTACACGCCAAGTGTCATTTGCCTGAATACACACATGAGAATACATTGGAAACAATCTACTAGACCAGCAAGTCTCAGTCTTCCAGATATCTCCTTCAAAATATTTTCATGGTTGTTCAAAAGTAGCTACATAATTTGTTGAATCAGTTCTGGGTGTCAAGTGCCACCTCCACTGGAAAAGTTGGAGTACATATTTGCTTTTGTGGGGGAGCTCCACACTTTCTGCTCTCCAGAGCCCCACAGTAGTATCTGCATGAGCTGCTCGTGTCAGGGCTAACAGTGGAGGCAAGGATAGTTGTCATAGTCCTGTGCAAAACACCTACTGGAGGCTTATCTGTCTTGCTCTTACTCCTGGTCTTAATGTAACCTGCACAGAGGTGAGTAGGAAAAAGTATTCTGGTGACTTGAAAGGGAGAATTTTCTGCTCTTCTGTGTTTGCTTCATCAAGGACACAGATTATCTGTGCTTAGAGGGTTACCACTATTACCTTTACAGCTCTCCACTTAGACACACATGATTACATGCAAGTTCATACATCACATGGAGTCTCCTGCCAGGGAGCGCCCATGGTGCCCAAGTGGTCATAATGTGCCCAGAACCAGGCCTTACGTTGAGTTTGGTTCACCAGTCCAGGACCATTAATATATTTTCTCCTTCAGTCTGATCTTGGTTTGGGGCCACTCAGTCCACCAGGCGTGTATTTGTATCTTTGGGCCACCCAGCCACTGTGCCTGCAGAAGAGAGCTTCTTAGGCCCCTTTGCCAACTGGAGCAAGCAAATATATATGAGGGGTGGGTGTGGGAGACACAAACATCCAATACTTCAAAGTGAGTATATCTAGGAACAGATGATGGATGGTTACTCAGCAGCAGAGACTGAGCCCTAGATCACCTAGAACCTACATGGTAATGGGACAAATCTTCTCTATATTCTTGCTTCAGCAATGTCTGAACTCAGTATCTAGTTCAGTCTAAATCTATTGTACGCTGTATGGTGGGAAAGGGTGTCCTGTGGGTAGTTCTGGGCAATTCAGAGATAGAAAAGAAAAAAAACTTGGTATAAAATATATATATATGAATGAATGAATATGGTTATATAAATATATATATAATATAAATGTATAATATATAAATATACATAAACATATATATTTATTTTTAATATGTTTTATTATTTTATTAGTTAATTAATTATTTTTTAATATGTAATTACCCTATAGAGCATAGGCACTCTGAAGGAAATGTAGCAATTAGTGGAATGTATTGTGGAAGGCTGCTACTTGGGTAGAGTAATGTTTGTTGAGCGGGTGAGTTTAGCGGTCATGGATTGTGTGTCACATACCTTGTTAAATGCTTGCACACTGCATCTCGTTTAATCTCGTTTAATCCTTATTATAAATCTATGTGTGACAAATTATAATAAGTTAGGAGTAATTATGATTAATGCAAAAAATAATACTACTACTACCATCAGCTGAACAACTACTATGTGGTAGTTTTCATTTGTAGAAACCTCATTTTTAGAGTCTTTCAAATTTGGCATTGTCATTCCTGTTCTAGAGATAAAGAAATTATAGATCAAAAGAGAACCCAAACTAGTGAAAGGTAGAGCCAAGACTGAAACAGAGGTATATTTCATTATACCTTTCACTCTTCTGTGTGTTGGAATGGATCTTATCTCTTCGGCCTGGAAATTGTAGGCCAGCCTATGACACTACAAAGGCTCTCACAAAATATTGTTTGATGAATAAAAGACAGACATAACCATTATAAATCAAAAACTGTCCGGTATTTGCCACTAACTACTTGTCGCTATTTTTAAGGCTGTCTTCACCCTGAAACATTACAGTGACTGTTAGTGCAGACTGGAAACCATTAAAACTTCAAGAGACCCTTGAAACAAGTGTTAATGTCAGGTGTGGACTTGAGTCATGGAGGCATTTCAAGTAGAGGTGAAGTAAAGAGTGTACATTGGAAAATACATGGGATTTGAGATGTACTACTCTAGTTAAGACACTAGATTAGACATATGCATCTTTTGGAACTAAAGGAGAGCAGGAGATAACTGGTGGAAGGTGAAATATCACCCTTTCTATTTACTTTGCATTTTTCTCAGCTATGTCTGGCTGTCCTCCCTGTCTCCAGTGTTCGAGATCAAGAGCACCTTCTCAGTTTCTCCTCTCCAGTGGGCAGTGTGGGTACCAGACATTTCCGTTACGACTGAAAGCGCTTTTGACCGGTGCTGGTCTAGAGTATAAGATAACTTCTCCATGGGTTTGTATTTAGTCAGAAGATCATAAGTGCAGTATGAAGCCAGTATAGAAGTACTTATTTCAAGCATAACTTAGAAAAACTAGAATATTATTTTGAGGCACCAGAGCACACATTAGGAGTCCTAAGCCTTCCTAGGTAGATTGTCCGGGTTTTTTAGAGAGCAAATGGATTAAGAAATAAAAGTTCAAGAATATTATTTAAGAATATATGGCAACTAGCAGAAAAACAAAAACAATATTTAAGTCAACAGAGTCAGAGAAGGATGTGGGAAATATATAGAAAATGCTAAAGTGAGCTAAATTCCTTACTTTGTACAGCACCAAGTCAAGCATCGAATGTCTAATAGGAATGAGTTAAGAAATTTATATATAGTTATGTAGGTGGTGTGATAGACACAATCAGCAGAAAATCTGAAAACAGAAGCCCTTAAAATATAATTCAAAATATGGTGCCAAGTTCACTGGAGATTTCTTTGGCCAAGTGATGAATTAACATTTAAAGAAAATGCAAAGGTGGGGCACTTGGTACGCTCAGTGGATGGAGTGTAGGACTCTTGATCTCAGGGTTGTGAGGTCCAGCCCCATGTTGAGTGTAGAGATCACTTAAAAATAAGATTTAAAAAAATAAAAACAAAGGCCAAGGAAGAGAGAACTCTTCTTTATGATTCAATGTAAAACTTACTTGGGGGGAAAAAAACAAGTACAGGATAATACTTTATTTTTTATTTTATTTTTTTTCAAGATTTTATTTATTTATTCATGAGAGACACACACAGAGAGAGAGAGAGAGAGGCAGAGACACAGGCAGAGGGAGAAGCAGGCTCCATGCAGGGAGCCCGACGTGGGACTCGATCCTGGGACTCCAGGATCACCCTGGGCCAAAGGCAGGTTCTAAACTGCTGAGCCACCCCAGTGTCCCGGATAATACTTTAATTATATGCTTTTCTGGGTGATTAATACACACACACACACACAGACACACACACACACACAAGATTAGAAGGAAGGAAAGACATCAAGATATCATCAGTAATTGTCCAGGATGAGTAGAAAAGAGGATGAATACAAATGTAGGAGAACACTAACAGTTAAGAGCCCGGGACAGAGTAAAACAATCTGATTAAAGATTGATCCTATGTGACATGACTCTCAGAAAGTGTTTACTATCTTCCATGATCTGTTAGTCTTTTTTACCACATGTGAACAGTAGCACCCTGCATAGGAAAGATGGTGACAGAAACAGTGTCGAGAACAAAGGTAAGATTGTTGAGATCCCAGCCATGAATGAATTAGGTATTCCATTTTATTAGATATTTTTAAAATAAATTCTTATAATATCAATGGAAGGACTGGCAGTTTAAATAGAATATTCTCATGCATACTATACCTTATATTTTTTAAACCTTTTAATTTATTCCCATATTTATTGTGGTGAGCAAGTGAAACCTGTACTATCAAAATTTTCATTGCCTCTGGGCTGGCCAGAGTTTCAGATCTTCAGAAGCTTAAATGAGGGGTCCTGCCAAATTGTACAGGTTGATGTGGAAGAGGGATAAGTTAAATAAAACTTCAGTTTAAAGATTTGTGTGGTACCGCACACATTGGGCTTTTTTTTTTATTTTTAAAGAGATTGAACACTGTGCAAAGAAATTGAATTTTTTGAAAAGATAAGATAGGAGTAAATATAGAAAAAGACTTAAAAGACTTAAAGTAGTAGAGCAAAAAGTCCATTCCTCTCGCAGTTTCCTATAGAATAATACCCCAGACCAGGCAGTCTGCTGGAGGTAGGAGCGTTTTTTTAGTTCACCAACTATTAATTTCTGCTTTACTCTTTAAGCTAAGGAGATTAGGATCTTCTCTGAATACTTGAAAGCATTTGATTTTTTTTATAAATTTATTTTTATTGGTGTTCAATTTGCCAACATAGAATAACACCCAGTGCTCATCCCGTCAAGTGCCCACCTCAAACAACAAATACCCACCATTTGCTTTGACGTGATTTTTTTTTTTATTGAATTATCTTTGCAATATCAAAGCAGATCTCTGACACAAGGAGCTTGTCATTTCAGCACTCCACTGGTGCAGTGAGAATAGTCCAATGTTTGATAAACAAAGGTCACAGACAGTTGAGCTGGCCTTCAGCTCAGTGCTACCACTCTGCATTCTGAGGCACACAGGCTGGCAGTCACCAGCCAAAGATCTTTTCAGATAAGACCAGGAAACTTGCCCCCTTCCCAGTAATATGGTTTCCAAGTGTTGGAATGATCCCATCAGTTCATGTTCAGGGAGGTGTCGTTTAATTCTTCATCTCCGTAGACATACTCTTATGCTTATTTGTATTACAAAATACATGAGCATTTTAGAAATTCCCTGGTAACCAGCTTGCTCATCTGCAAAATAATGCTGCTAGACTACAAGGTCTTCAAAGTTTCTTCTAAGTAAAAATCTAAGGCACTCTGATTCTAGCTTTACCCTTGGGAACACACTTATAAAAAGAATTTAAAAGGGGGCTTTTTCAGTTTTCACTTGTGCAGAATAGACATATAAACAACTCTCAACTTGTTTCATTATATATATATAAATATATAAAATCCTTGGTTAGGATAATACAATGAACTTTCTGTATATTTATATATATATATAAAATGGGATATTGCATATACATGTATATATATATGGGATGTTACATATATATTATATATATTATTTATATATAAATATATATAACATATATATTATTTATATATCCAAGATTGTATATATATGTTAACGAAGGAGTATTAGGTGCTAATCTCTGAAGACCCCAAAATTAATAGAAAAGATTCAGCCTCTCAAGTAGCTGTTGGCCTATCTGGAAAAACAGATAAGAAAATATAAATTATACTAAAATATTAAAGCAAGAGTATGAATAATATTTGTCTTCGTACAAAAAAAAGGAAGTATAGCTTTCAGAACTTTGAGTTTTACTGAAGTTAACTTGTGTTTTAGTTGTGCCACCTGTAAAAGTTCTAAGTAGGACTTTTCTAGATCTAGATAGAACATTAATACCCATCATTTCCAACTCTCATGTTTTGCAAAAGTAAATACAAAAGCCTGAGAAATTAAGTGGTTTTTCCAAATGCATCTATTTTATTAGTGGTAAAGACATGTACGTCTCCCTTAGTCTTTTCTTCTTCCAGTTGCCTTCTTTCCAGTGTACTGGGAATTTCTAAAACCCCAATTCCTTCCAATCTCCAGTTTCCTGTCTACTTCTTTGGCCTCTTCTTGTACTATATATATTCAAGCCACACTGGCAGTCTTTGACTTGCTCACCAAGATTATTGCCTCCTTTATACTTAACTTTTCCTCTTCTTGAAATAAGCCCCCCTGCCCCCCAGATATTTGTATGTCTGACTCCTTCTCACCATTTAGATATCATCTCATTTTATCTTCTCAGAGAGTGCTTTACTATTTGTCAAACTTACCCTTGCCCCATAATTATGTTTTATCCTATGTATTCCCAAGATTGCATTCATGGTTTTTATGCCTTTTGTTTAAATTATTTTGTATCTTTATCATCTGTCTCCTCCCTTAAAATAAGCTCCTTGAAAGCAAACATATTGACTCTCCTCTTCATCCCTGTATCTCCAGCACTTTGAGCAGTGTTAACTCACGATAACTTCTAAATAATTATTTGTTGAAGGGATAAACATTTACCCTAAAAGAAAGATGACCATGTTAGCTGAAATCCCAAATTGCTGACTCATTATAGAAAGATTTTGGAAGAAAATAGTGGCAGATAAGTCACATTAGGCAGGTGTAATATTTTCACGTTTTCTGTGTGTTTCAATATAGTCTAAGTCATAAACCTAAGTCTTCAAATGTCACCTTTCTGTAGGGTCATAGTACATTAAGGCTTCTTCCACAGGTTTGAGGTGGTTGATTTTGCCCTGGGAAAGAAAAGGACCTAGAGCAGAGTTTTTGGAGAATATGAACTTTGAAACAGAATTGGAGCTGGCCAAGGGGGATGAAAGGGAGCCAGCTGGAGAGCAAGGGAATGTGTATGTGTGTGTGGGTGGGGTTGGGGGTGGGGATGATTGTGCAGTGTGGTTCTAATCAAGAAAGCAAAGAGCAGAGTTAAGAGGAATTTCAAAAGGAAGCAAGTGATTAATACTATTCGTGCTGTGGAAGAGTTAATAGAGTTAAGGACTGAGCATATCTTCTGTATTTAGCAATTAAAATAGAGTCACAACTATTCTTGGTTAGGATAATACAATCTGCTATATAGCAGATCCCTGAATGACAGTGGTTTGCACGGTTGCTTCTCTATCACAGGACAGTCCAAAGTAGGTTTTCCTGGTTGATGGGTAACTTTCCTTATGGTGATTCAGGGTCCAGATTCCTTCCTTCTTTTCGTCTCTTCTTATAGTTGAGCCCAGAGTCCTCTGCATTCAGTGAATTTGGAAAAAGAGAGAAGGCAGAACTGCTTTTTAAGCTCCTTAACCTAGAAATCACATTTGTCACTCTGCTCACATTCTCTTGGCAGAGAACACAAGGTTCAATATCCATGCAAGGGAGCCAGAAAATGTAGTCCATGGATGTACAGATATTCTGGAAAGGGAAGCACCAGTAATGATGGGCCAAGACCAGTCTTCCTGAATGATAGAGAAATCTGCAGTGAAGTCATTTTCATTTTATAAATATTCACTTATCACCTAGAAATACAAGGCTATATAATAGATATACCTATCATTACAAAGTTATAATTTATTAGAAGAGATAAAACATACAAAAATTATGGTAATTCAGAGCTATTTCTGATTTATTCATGCAAATTTTGTGATGGAAAAAAAGATGAAAATGGTGGAAATGAGTATATGGCTAAACTAATAAAAATATGGACTCTTTTCATTGATGTATCTTATCTACCCATTTTCAGATAAGAAGCACTAGTGTAAATCTTCCCCATTTCCAGATCAAAGGCTGTTGCTCACTGGATTGAACCACTTGCGTATGAGTGTATGTTGGTGTGAAATCTAGCCCATTAAAAATATAATGTGGCTTATATAGCTAAAGTCCTATATTCCTCATTTTCTACTTCTTTTTAAATCTAAAAGGATATTACAGTTTCATTATTGGATTAACAGTTTGTGTTTTGGCTTAGAGTACTCTAGAATATAAAATGTTATTTCAGTAGAGGTTGGAAGTGGAGGAAGTGTCAAGGAAATAGTTATTTTTCACAAATTATTAAGAATTAATTTTTAGAAGAAACTATGAAAAAAAGCTTAAACCAAAACTATGAGACTTTATTCTTTCTACCTCAGCTGAAGTTGATGAATGTGGTATCAATCAAGAGTTGGCAAATGTTTTTCTGAAAAGGGACAGACAGTTAATACTTTAGGGTTTGCAGGATTCATTTGATCTCTGTCACAACTACTCAGTTGTGTCATCATAGCATGAAAGGAGATGTAGACAATATGTAAACTAGTAAGCCTGACTGTGTTCCAGTAAATCTTTGCTGATGGACACTGGAGTTTGAATTTCATATAATATTCATCTGTCATATAACATGATTTTTTTCATTTCTCCCACCATTTAAAAATGCAAAATACATTCCTAGTTCATGAGCCACCCAGAAATAGGTAATGGGCCTATAGGATTTTCTGTTTACTCACTCCCAGAAAATGAAAACACAATTCAGAGCTATTTTAGATCAGTTTTTGTTTTAAAAATGTGTGGACTATAGCACATTATTCTATTCTATTTATTTGTGACAGAATTTAACAAAATATATGCTCCAAGAACATGAAAATTAAGACGGTATTATATGCATAAATATTAGCCTCCCACTTTTTTAGGTAGTCACACTAACAAAACTATAAGAAATCATCCTAGATCAGTTCAGAGTGAGTTTTTCGATCCTACTCATGTTTTGTTTAGTGCTCTTTGAAGGCCGTAATGCTCAATTAGTCAATTAGTAGCTGCCAGATGGAGAAGGCCATTTCTTTGTGTGTGTGTGTGTGTCTGTGTGTGGGAGGGGGATGTATCTTGGTGTGTGTGTGAGCTTGAGAGCGAGAGATGGTGTTGTGTGTCAGACCTCTCCATGTCCCTTTTAGATGCCACTAGCTCAATCACCGTGAGCAATGGACCATAAGATACTTATGTATCTTCTGCTTGGCTTCATGCTTGATGCTTCTGATCAGACACAGCATTTCATTTCCAATATCACAGATGACAGAGTAAAATGCAGAATGTGTTGCTGCAAATGTCAAAAGGTCCAGAGAAGAAAAGACAGTTCTACCTCTGTGTTTGGATTAACAACAATTGAAAATAAATGCCCATTTCCAATTCTTTGGTCGGGTTTAAGTTTTATATGTTTGATATCTGTGTGTTGTTACTTACACATATCCAAGGGGTTTTGACTAGGTTGCAAAAAGAAAAAAAAAAAAAATAGAGATAAAGAAAATAGTATTCCTAATGGTTTAATCCTATTTTTTTGTTAAACCTTGATACTAAAAGTGCACTGCTGACTTCATGTACATTGACAATTTTCTTTGATAATTACCCACTTGAAATAATAGACTGATAAGTAGTCCTAATAGAAGACCTCCGGCCGTCTATTTCCACCTTCTAGTCTGCAATTATTAATAATAGATATTATACAAATATTAATAGCCACTTCACAGACAAAAGTTCTTAGAAAGGGCTTTAATATTTTTTTTTCTATTGAAAGATCGTATTGAATTGAGGTAGGAGTCTGAAGGAAATAATGCATTCATTTCTTGCTTATAATTAGCTTGAGGTTGTATTTACCTTCTTAACCTGTAAGAGGAGTCCCACTGTTTTTCCTCTCATTCAGCATATCCTAGGATCTGTACTTGAAAGTACAAAATTCACAGACTAAAAAACAAAACAAACACGATTATTAACACAAAGCAAGAATTATTAATGCCTTAATGAGTGGCATCATGTATCCTTCCATCCCACAAATAGCCCACAAATTCTAAACCGGCTTCTGTATCATACTTGCATTTTTTTTATTTATTTATTTATTTATTTATTTATTTATTTATTTATTTATTTATTTATTTATTTATTTTTGCATTTTATTTTTTAAGGAACAGCAGAATATGTGTGGGTGTACCCCTAATGGCACAGCAGCTTCACTTGTTTTTCCCCTTGGTATGTCAGCAAACCGGCCCTCTGCATTCTGCGACAGGTGTCTTCTCTTCGTTGGAGCACGAGTTGCAAAGAGCACACTTTTCAAGTTTGCTAGAGTGAATTTGTTCTTACCTAAATACAAAGGCTGGGAAAGAAATATATTTACCTTCTACAAAGTGCAAGAACTGGCTAATAGTTTAAAAATCAATAAGGAAGAATATTTGTAACTGACATGTTATAAATACCCTCGGTGAACAGGAGCCATCTGGGCACTGTTCCCTTGCATATTTATTGTCTTTTACCAAATTAAATGAAGAATGCTGAACAATAGAACATGGTACCTGCAAAGAGGCAGTTTTGTTCCTTTCTGGTTCTATTTTTCTCCTTGGTTTTCCTCTCCCTCATTTTCATTACCTTTTGCAGTTTCTTAGCCGGCTTTTCCCTCCACTTCCTCACTATTCCCCCTTTTCTTTGCTTTTTACCTTTGTTCTTACTCTGTCCTGTCATTCCACTTCACGCTTTCCTTCCACCAAGAATGGCTTCTGGGTTAGACATGGCTGTGTGGAGGTGTCCTCTTAGAATGCTAATGCATCCAGTTTTTGAAAGGACAGAGATAATCATAGGTAGACAGAGAGGCTGCTGCCCTCCATGGCTGGGATTTCTCACTTTTCCCAATGGTGTGGTTCATCGAAATAGCTCCACAATCTCATTAGGTTTATTTTTATAAGATTTCCAGCCCTAATATTATTTCTTCATGAAAAGATCAAGTTTCTTTTGAATCCCTCTGGTTCTCTTATTTTCCCCAGTGTTTCCTGGCAATGGAAATCCTATAAATCAGTATTATATTCTGACAATTTTGCATGCCATCAGCTAAATGTGATGCTTTTGAAATGCAAGCACAATTCTTTTTAAGTAGGCATTTAATTTTAGTGGAATTTGCATTTGACAGTCCCAATTCATGTGTTTCAGCATCTGAGTGAAATAGCTGTCTTTGAATTCTAATGGGATGAATATAGTGAAATTAACCTTTTGCCACAAAACACACTATTCTAGGCAAAAGCTTTCACACTGTTTTGAATCACTTCTATGTAGTTATAATAGAGTGAATACTGTTAATTTAATTCATAGAGTGATGAAAATGGTTATGAATAGAGGATGTAAACAACAGGCTTCCTTAATTATTCTGTGAAGTGCCATCAATGAATATGGGACATTGACCTGGAACTCCAGTTCATTATTTTTTTTATTTTCAGTATTAGTAGTTATATGTCAGATATCTACAAAATATCTAGACATAACAAAGTGCTTGTGGAGAATCCTTGAAATTTACCATTATGATTATTCTTAACTTGTGTTTTTGAGCTAATTTATTAGTCATGGCAAACAATGATTTTCAAAAAAGTTAACTATCAGCAGAGTCAACAAGTCTTACATAAATATTTACCTTTTTTTCTTTAAAATAGAGATAGGAATAAGAGGTTTAGATTTTAAATATTTAATATTTCTTTTGGACAATGTTAAAGTTACTAAATAATGCCACTGTCCAACTATCCAACTGTATAAAAAAGTAGGGTACACATCCAGGTGTGTGTGTGTGTGTGTGTGTGTGTGTGTATTCACACATACATATATAGCCAAAGCACTTAATGTTAAAAGTTCATTTAAAAAAATCTTGATTGGGGCAGCCCTGGTGGCTCAGCAGTTTAGCACCGCCTTCAGCCCAGGGCCTGATCCTGGAGATCTGGGATCGATTCCCATGTCGGGCTCCCTGCATGGAGCCTGCTTCTCCCCCTGCCTGTGTCTCTGCCTCTCTCTTTCTCTCTCAGAAATAAATAAATAAAATATTTTTAAAAAATAAAAAATAAAAAATCTTGATTGGAGCACCTAGGTGGCTCAGTCAGTTAAGTGTCTGCCTTTGGCTCAGGTCATAATCCCAGAGTCCTAGGATGGACCTCTGTGTCGAGCTCTCTGCTCAGTGGAGCCTGCTTCTCCCTCTCCCACTGTAGCTCTCCCTGCTTGTGGTCTCTCTCTGTCTCTAAATAAATAAATAAAGTCCTTTAAAAAATAAATTAAAAAATAAAAATAAAAAATATTGATTGTCATTATCATTATCATTATTATTATTATTATTATTATTATTATTATTTTAGAGAGAGAGAATGGGGGGATGGGAAGGCAGAGGGAGAAGGAGAGAGCTAGAATCTCAGGCAGACTCCCTGCTGAGTGCAGAGCCTGATACAGGGCTCCATCTCACCACCCTGAATTCATGACCTGAGCTGAAGTTAAGAGCTGGACGTGTTAAGAGTTAAGAGTTAAGTTAAAATGGTCCTGAAGTTAAGAGTTGGACTGACTGGGCCACCCAAGTGCCCCTTGATTAATTAAAAATATATATATATTTTTTGTCCTCCTTCAGGTTACAGTTTTTAAAAAAATAAAATACTTTTTAAAGAGGTCTTTGGTTTATACTAGATTGTTATTTTTGATTTGCTTTTACTGGCAGTTGGCATTTAACAGTCATTATGTAAAAATGAATTTATATATCTGTCACTAAACAAACTGCAGGGAATTATCCTATTGGAGAGAAAAAAAATCCTTCCACATTTTTTTGTCTACCTATTGTGATATGTAAAGAAGGGAAAATAGAAGAGTAAATAGCCTTTTACTGTGCTAATTCTTACTTCCAACGTCAGGATTTTTCTCCCAGTGATGTGGTGCACTGAAATAGCTGAATCATGTGGACAGCTAGTTGAAAGCAGATTATAAGGCCCCACCTCCAGAAGTTCTGACTTGATAAGATGCAGAGGCTGGATAATTTGTTTCTCTATCAAACTTCCAGTGTTGCCGATAGGGTTGGTGGAGGAACCTCACTCCTCAAGCGATTCTAGTCATGTTCTATAGTAATATTTTACCAAACATACTGCAGTATGTCACTAAGAAATAAGTAGCAAATTCTTATAATCACTTGTGGAGACCAAGGGTATTGAGGTCAAATGGCCTGGGGTTGTAGAGTTTTTACTCACAAGACATGGGATTTAGAGCAAATTGCTGTAACACTTTAGGTTTTAGTAATTCATATAATGGGTATAAGAGTATATATCAGAGAATTTTTGTTGACCATTGTATTAGATACTCTGTTATCTAAGAGTATAGATATCTATACTATATATAGTATATCTATATACTATATGCTATATAGATATAGCATATCTATATGCTATGTGGCGTATAGAAAGATTCATATTAATTCAATAAATCCAAACGACCGTTTTGATGCTGAACAAAACCAGTGACTAAGGACTTGAATGCTAGGTTGGTCTTTTGATTCCAACATTAGATATAAAAGAAGTTAACACATGGCCTTGAAAAATGTTTAATTGTTGTGAGAAATCTTCTGAAGTGTAATTTGGGTATTAACTTTTTGAAAATTTTTATTTTATTATTTTTTACTACATTTTTTTACTGCATTTACCACATCTCTTCAATACATCCTACAAATGTACATTGTTAAGTGGAGTAGGATCTTTTTTTAAATGTTGGTTTGGAATAAGTTTTGAATTATTTTATTTTTTAAAGTTTTTATTTATTTATTCATGAGAAATACAGAGAGAGACAGAGTCATAGGCAGAGGGAGAAGCAGGCTCTCTGCAGAGAGCCTGATGTGGGACTTGATCCCAGGACCCCGGGATTACGCCCTGAGCCAAAGGCAGATTCAACCAGGTGCCCAGTGAATTATTTTATTTTAAAAGTGTTAATTATTAAGAAAAGCCATAACTCGTACTCATTGTTCCTACTTTTATTCTGCATGATAAACTTGTATTTTTGTAGTGAAAGCTAAATATAACTAAATGAAAAAATTTGACTGTAACCATGTCATATATATTGACAGTTTCTATGCTTTTGAGATTGAGCAAATAGTAATAAACTTATTAATAATAAACTTATTAATAAAGATTATAATGACCTAGGATTGTTATTCAGAGTGGACTAACTTGAAAAACTTACAATTTAATCTAAAACGGAGCCCTCTTTCTTGCATTGTTGTCTTCCTTCTGAGTCTTTGTAAGACAAATGCATATTTACTGTGATGGTGTTACCACAGAAATAAATCGAATCGTGTGTTTCTTATAGTACCAATGCTGGAGTAACTCCTTGAATGATTAAGTAATATAGTCATGGGAAAATAACAGGGACAAGTGGAAGACTTGCCAGTGTTGTGACCTATGGCATATTTTAGCCTCTTTAGATCTCAGTTTCACTCTTTAGTAGCATGGGTGACAGTAGGATGGCTATAAGGAGGTTAACCATCCTGTAACAATTGGGTGGTGATAGGAATTCAAGAAGATAACCCTTTGTAAAAGAGCCTAGCATTGTACAATGACTGGTTCATTGAGGATACTCAGTAAAATGTAATTCTTGTCCAAATTCCCACAACCCTATTCCCAAGGCCCCAGTTTCCTCGCTAAAGTTCTTTTACTTTATAAAGTTAACTGGTTTAGCATTTAGTTCAATTAATATTTGAGCAAATGAGTAAATTAATGAAATAACATATTTTTCTTTTGAGTTCACTTTCTAATGCACATGTTGTTAATCTTCCATCTGAAGAGATATCTTTAAATATGCAAGATTAAAATTTATGATCATATAAAATAAATAAAACTTTGATGTGGCATATGACATTTCTGAAATTCAGATTATCAGAGAAAGAAAATCTTTCTAAAAACTGTTTAAAATGGTCTTTGATAAGTGCTCAGAATAAGAAAATAAAGTATTTTTATGTATAGATTGGGATGTTTTCTGTCTTATTTTCAGATCAGTTAGGTACGATTCAGGAACCCTCCACCGAGGCAGAAAAAGCTACATTAAATCACTCCCAGAAGGTCTCTTTGAATTCTGATAGCCTGATTTTCTTTGAAAAGCTTGAACTCTTTATTTGTTAAGATTCAGGGCTTCACTGAGTTCTATATTGTCCCTGACTAAAATGACTTATTTGAGTGGGGGGTATTTCTTATCTCATTGGAAGGTTTAAAAAGAAGCAGTTACTGCATTTTTGGGCAGATGAAATGGTTTAGCATTGCTCAAAACTTGTCCAAGATGCTAATCTAAATCATCAGCTAGACCATTTGAACACATGACTAAACACAGACCAAAGAGAAGTTAGTTTAAAAGAAATCTTATCAGGAATCAAATAATAGATCTTAGGCTTTTTTTTTTTTTTAATCTTAGGCTATTTGGATTGCCTCACAGGATAGATAATAGAGCCAACAAGAAGCAACAGTGCTACACAAAAGGAGTGGAACTATCTTCTCTATGTGGATAAGGGCAACGTTTGCATTCGTTTTTCTGAACTTGCTTCCAGATTTAAGGCCTGTGTATTCCCATTGCCTTTGAACATTTCTACCTGGTACCTAGAGCCTCCTCAATTTTAGTTTGCTCAAATCCATGCTTCATCCTTTCTTCTCCATCTCCCTTTCTCACATACCTGCTGCTCTCGCCTGCCAACTTGGTGCAGGGTATCACCCAACCTTGTATCCTCAACACCATCATCCTTGTTTCTGTTCCTGATTGGATTGGAGTCTGAGATGGACATTAGCATATTGAGGATTTATGAGCTGCTCTTGGGATCACTAACTGTGAAACAAAAGGAAAAGCAAGGAAGAGGTTTGGGAAGAGGGACAGGTTGGAGTGTAATTACACTTAACAAAGCTTTCAGCTGACCTCTCTGGAAGCTCTGAATCTAGGATAGCCTTCAGCATTGTCCTCAGTTGGGGTGATGAGCCTGGGGCTTTCTATTCCACTTTGACCAATTACTGGATCCAATTTCCTTAGGAAAGGGAAGTGAACTTGGGCAGAGTGATTGTTCTATGAGCTCGTCATCAGCCAGCACAGTAATTCATTGGGTTTCCACTGATAACTAGATAAAATACAAATGCCTTAGCTTAAAGTGGAAGGACCAACACAGTCTGGACTATACAGCTATTGCCGCCTCATTCTTCCAAGCATACATTTTACTGTTTCGGTGCCACTGATATTTAGTATTTTTTCTTGTGTGTGCCGCTTATCTTATGTAGCTCCGACTCCTTTCCCACCTCCCAACTTTTTTTACATAACTTTTTCATTCATTCATTCTTGTTTAACTTTTCATTTCAGAATTTCTTTGGACTTCTATAACAGTTGCAAAAATAATACAAAATTTCCTTATAACCTTTACCCAGATTCCCGAAATGTCAAAACCTTCTATAACCATATTACAAGGATCACTATCCAGAAAATAGCATTGATATACCACTTTAGTCTATAGACCTTATGCAAGGTTTATCACTGGCCCAATTAGCGTCTTTTTTGGGGGACGAGGATTGAGCATTGCATTTAGTTGTCATGTCTCTGAAGTCTTTATTAATTTGGAAAGTTCCAGAGTCTTTCTTTGTCTTTGATAAGCTTGAAGAATACTGGCCCATTATTCTGTAGAATAGCCCTCATTTTCAATTTGTAATTTCTTGAGTTATGCATTTTTGGCAAATGATGTCATGTCGTCGTCAGTGCACCATATCAGAAGGTGTTGATGTATATAATTTCTTGTGGTGTTAACATTGGTCACTTAAAGTGATTTATCCATTTAAAAATTACTTTTTCTTTTTGTAACTAATAAGTACATTGTGGGGAAATACCTTAAGACTGTGTCAATATCTTGTGTATCATTATACTTTTTCATCTAACAATCACCTATTAATTTTAGCATCCGTTTCTGATTCTTAACTTACTACTGTGATGTTTGAAAAATAATGATATTTTATTTCCAACATTCCTTCTATGTTTTTAAATTGGGATTTGACCTAAATACTATTGTAAGGAAGAGCTATTTTTCTTCTAATTATTGATACAGACTCCTGGATTCTTATTTTATTTTATGCATTATAATGTATTGCTGTCAATATTTCTTTTTTTTTCTCAAAATGTTCTCAGGTTTGGCCACTGAGAGTCTTTCAGATTGGATCCTGTGTTCTTTGACAGGTCCCCATAATTTTTTGACCACTTTTGGGAAGGAATCTCAATGATCATCTAATTCATCTTCGAATCATCTGAAAGTGCTCCTGGAAAACAGTCATCTAGCCTATGTTTGACAAAATTTAGTAGTAAGGAACTTACAGATATAGAACATAATTTTTCTACTATAGACAGTTCCTTTTTACTTCCAGTTTTATTGAGATATAATTGACATAACACTGTATAAGTTTAAGGTGTGCAATGTGGTGATTTGATATAAATATATATTAGGAAATTATTACCATATAAGATTGGTTAACATATCTATTACCCTCCAGAACTACCTTTTTTGTGTGTATGGTGAGAACATTTGATATTTACTTTCTTAGCAACTTTCAGGTATATTACACAGTATTTTTAACTGCTAGAGTATTTTTAACTTGTCACCATGCTGCACACTGGATTCCCAGAGCTTACTGATCTTATAACCGGAAGTTTGTATCCTTTGACCAAAATCTCCCCATTTCTGCCTCCCACCAGCCTGTTGCAAGCACCATTCTACTCTCTACTACTTCTGAGTATTTTAGATTTCACGTGTGAGATCATACAGTGTTTGTCTTTCTGCATCTCATTTATTTCACTTAGCATAATCCCCTCAAGTTTCATGCATGTTGTCACAAGAGGCAGGGTTTACTTCTTTTGTATGGTTGTGTAATAGTTTGTTATATAAAATATAGTCATATATATAGTTATATATTCATTATATATATGTTACATAATGTATACAGTATTCCAGTGGACATGAGAGTGCACATATATCTTTGACATGATGATTTTGTTTCCTTTGGTTATATACTCAGAAGTGAAATTGCTGGACCATATGGTAATTTTATTTTTACTTTTTTGAGGAACTTTTATAGTGGTCATGTCAATTTATGTTCCCACCAATGTCCATGGGAACATTTTACAAAGTGGCTATACAAATTTACATTTCCAACAGTGTAGGGGGTCCCTTTCTTGATATCATTGTCAACAGGTGTTATCTCTTGTGAGGTTTGAGATAGTATCTGATTGCTTTGATTTGCATTTCCCTGAAGATTTGTGCACCTTTCATCTACCTTTGGAAAAGTATCTACTCAGGTCTTTTGCCCATTTCTGAATACTATTATTTGTTTTTGTTATTGATGAGCTCTTTATATATTTGGATATTAATTTCTTACCAGATATATGGTTTGCAGATATTTTCATCCACCCTATAGGCTGACTTTCCATTACGTTGATTTTCCTTTGCTTAGTTTGATGTAGTCCAACATGTTTTTTATTTTTTTGCTTGTGCTGTTGGTATATCAAAAAATCATTGCGAAGACCAATGTCAAGGATCTTTCTCCTTGAAAGATCTTTAGGTTTAGGTCTTACATTTAGTTCTTTAATCCATATCAATTTAATTTTTTGAGTGGTATAAGATATGAGTCCAATTTCAGTCTTTGCCTGTGAATATCCAATTTTCCTAGTGCCATTTTTTGAAGAAACTATCCTTTCTCTATTGAGTATTCCTAATTCCTTGTCAAATATTAGTTGATTGTCCATTCATGGATTTATTTCTGGGTTTTTTATTCTGTTCCATTGGTCTATGAATGTTTTTATGCCAAACCATACTGTTTTGTTTTTTTTTTTAGATTTTATTTATTTATTTATTTGAGACAGGGAGAGAGAGAGTGAGTGAGAGAGAGCACGAGCAGGAGAGAGGGGTAGAGGGGGAAGCAGATTCACCACTGAGCAGACAGCCCTATATATGACTCCATCCCAAGACCCTGGGATCATGATCTGAGTTGAAAGCAGATGCTACTGATTGAGCCACCTAGGCAGAAACACACCATATCCTCTCATTTATTTGCATTTTAATTAATTCTTTCATCAGTGTCTTAGTTTTCAGCATATAGATCTTTCACCTCATTGGTTAAATTTATTACTAGCTATTGTTTTTGATGCTATTGTAAATTCAAGTGTTTTCTTATTTTTTCATCATTTATTATTAGTATATAGAAACACAACTGAATTTTTATGTTTTTTTAATATTTCAATGTTACTGAATTCATTTATTACTTAGATTTCCATGGAGATGTTTGTAATCATCTTGGATGAAAATGATTTGTCTTTTCTCTGAATTCTTAAAGTTATAGTCTTCCACCAAAGGGCACACAGTTTCTATTTTGGTCATTAGTGTTTTGTGAAATAGTTTCAGAGAGGTGAAAAGTTTGCTTTGTAAATCTGACAAGCTGAAGGAATAGAAAAAGTTTTATTTTTAAAAACATTTTATTTCAAAATACATATATCAAGTAAACAAAATATTAAAAAAATATTTTTCTAAAATCGTTTTTCAGTTTCCAAAGAAAAATAAAGGTATGCTTGGCTTATATTAATATCAAATTAGATCTGTCACATATGTATTTGGGTGATATTTAATATTTGATTGGACTTTGGTCCTTTAGAGGAAAAGAAAAGGTAGAGGCTGGGGATAGAAAAGAGGTCATATTTACACAGAGATCTTACGTACAATGATATTTGAGCTTCTGCGGGTGTATTTGTTCCTGTGATTTAACGCTTCAATTTTTAATGCTTATCAAGTCAGAGTTTGGGCATTATCCATGCTGAGTCTTAATTATTTAATGAAAGACTTGCCCAGGATACTTAGGTCAGTTTACTACCAACTGCATACACAGACAACATGCTTTACAAAACTGATTGGAGCCTTTCAAATATATTACTAAAAAACTTCTACCCAGTGGAGGTCTGACTGCACTTCTGCTTCATAAGAGCATAATCAGCACTTGTGCTTAAGATCCTTTTACTTTTTTCTCTCAGTTTACTCATTATTTACAACTCCTAATAGATATCTAGCCTTAGTTGTTTTTATTTCAGGTTTAATAGTATTCTGCTCTATTCCATGTCTGATTGTGTCTTGCTCTTTTCAGCACATTCTCTTCTGGGTCCAAGAAATATTCATCAATTTTTTTTTTCTCCTTGTTTTATATTCCTTACTTTAGTAAGGTTTGCTCTTTCAGAGAAATTGTATGGTCAAAAGAATGATAGGATCTGCCATTCTTTGTTTAGATTTTGGTTGACAGACATTTTTTTTTTTTGTAGTACATTTGTATTTGGATAATGATAATTTATTTTTAAAAATATTAAGAAACCTCATTTATTAAATCAAAGGGAAAATTATTTTCTCAAATTACCGTACTTTTTTCAGAAGGGACCACAAACAGGTAAGAACAACCAGAGGAGGCTCTGGTTCAGCTGAATATGGTGGCTTATTTAAATCATTTTGGGAGAAATAGATAGCCCTCAAGAATTAGTTCCTTTGTGTACCACTCCCCCCAACACATAGGATTTTATGTTTTGTTTTGTTTTGTTTTGTTTTGCATTCTCTGGGAAAATTTCCTGTGCTTTATGGAAAATACAGTGATATGTGTTTCCATTTATTAGAACTTTCAGTCCAAGGAGGAGAAAAAAAGCGTAACACATAAAAATCAGGTTAAAGTAAAAAAAAAAAAAATATGTAGACTGAAGAAAGACCTAAGTTTAGAACAAAGAGAAATTCGAGTTGGCCAGATCTGAATTGAACAGTAATTGTATTTGAAATATTGAAATTTGATCAGAACACTTGAGATTCTATATGAATATCAATTATTAATTAGAATATCATTAATTTAAAGATGTTTGGATTTAAAATAGGTTTATAATATAAAGAGCTTAATTCCAATGTAAGAGGAAGAACATCTGATCTGCAGTTAGCATTTCAGTCTCTTTAAGTATAGAGGTCAGAAGGAAGGCAGAGAAGGAGAGAAATGACTCTGTAGGACCCTCCAGTGTGGTAACATGTTTAGGCAGGGTACTTGTACGTGATCAGAACATCACGGCCCAGAGAGAACACCTTGACATCTAATGAAAAATTTCAAGGTTGTTAAGGAGGAAAGAAGTTATGAATACTTTCCATCAAATCGATGTTTTGTAATAATAATTTCTAAAACCAATAAAAGTGGATTCTGAAATTTGGGGAATATATAAACCTCTCCAGAGACTTTTCTAAGTCCTTTTAAAGAAGAAAGTGCAACATAATGGTGAAAAGCATTCAGTTTCGCTCATAAGGAACAATTGGGCACATATTGAATCAAGAAAAGTGCTGAAATCATTGAACAACAAAACTCAAAGTGATCATATTTCTTCATTTCCCATGTTGTTATGGTGATTTGTGTATTCAGAGTCCAACAATGTGAACGGCATGAAGGATGCGTGATTATGCATCCCTGAATGCCTGTGTAAGAGTTCACTAGGAAGAAATTACTGCTTTAGCATAAATGCATTGTTACTGCTTGAATGATGATAGCTGCATGTTGTCTCTTTTCTCTACTCAGCAAACACGATTCGTTTCCAGGTTTTGGTGTTACATCAAGCAAAAGACTCCAGCTGAGAAATGGTACTATTATATACACACAAAACTCCCTTCGAAGTGTTTCTGCTATGAATCGATACTATAGACTATGCAGCGTGAATAGCCTATGGTATCCTTTAGATAAGCATATTTAGAAACATGGATACCTTTACATTGGGTATTGCTACCTGTTCATGTTAGGGAGGGTAAAAATTAGGTGGACTACTTTTTTCTTTTTTTTTTTTTTATCCTAAAGTGATCCCTCTTTCCTAGCTCTTTCCCAGAAGTGTTTGTGAAGACAACAAAGATAATTTTACAGTCTAAATTCTCCCATTGTCACACCAAATATCATTAACCCTAACACATATGAAGAAAATGTAGTCATGCAAGGATCTTTTGTTAGTATAACCACTCTAATGTGAATGCCAGTAATTAGCAGTAAAACTGCACAAAGATAATTGTATGGGTTTTAAAATACATCCTTGCTAGGATTTTCTCTGTGAAATTTCAAAGGGTATTTTGAAATAAATTAATATTCTATCTCCCTCTTGGGAAAGTATTCCTCACATTGTAGCAAGTTGCTAACCAGAATTATAAATGCTAGTGATTCAATTTTCATGTTCTGTTCTCTGCCCACGCATGTTTTAAAATGTCATGTCCACCATTTTGTCTTGGCTACTACTCCCATCTTGAGAGTCCTGATTTCATTATTCTAGGTGAAAAAAAAAAAAAAAAATTTGCAGTTTATGAATTCTGAAAATGTCAAATATTTTTGAGGTCTAAGCAGTGCCATTTGACATGCTATACACATTTAAGTAAGGAAAAAATTATCTGGTATATGTTCTACTCTGAACCCTAATATGTATTATCATAATTTTCTATTGCTAAGCAGATAGTGGGTATTTGGCATGTGCAGACTACTGTAAAGAACAGCACAGGCATTAGTAGAAACAGGTTAAAATGGTCATTTAAATTCAACTCCTGGGAAAAGGAATGACAAACATATGACATTACTAGTAATAAATAGTAAGGGGGTCTTGGGTTTTTTTGTTGTTTTTTTAGTAATCAGTGTTCTAAAACTTTTTGATTTCTCTCAAGCACAATACAAGTAATCCTACTATTGGAGTTTCTTCTATTCCACTGTATTTTGCTTCTCAGGAAAGGAATTTTGTGAATTGTTTTAGCATAGATTAGTGTTACACTTCACATTTTGAGTATTACAGTTAGTCTTACTATAAAGCTGTTGGATTTTTGTTCAAATTTGTAATTTTAAAGACTTGCTGAATTCTTAAGTAAATTTGAATATTAGGAAAGTAATTTTTTCTAGTCACATGATTTAAATTTTACATTGAAAATTACATGAAAAAAAAGAAAATCACATGAAAAATAGAAATACACCTTGCAGCAAATTTTGGGAATGATTTCTGCTAAATGAGTAATTCATATAATATGATCTTGATTTTTTTTTCCACTTTCCTTTTTTTTTTTTGCCATTAACACCATACATCTGTTTTCCTCCATCCAAAAATATAATGAATGACTGTTTAGCTCAGATTATTTTCAGGCAGTCTTTTATAAAATGTCAGTTTTACATATCCGCAGTTACATGAAATCATCATGTCAGTATGAATTGAATCTAATCATTTTATGAGTATTAATGTAATGTATTAATTTTTAAAGGTGATTTTTCACATTGTAGCTGTTATTTGGTTTAACTATTTCAATGTCCTTTTTATGTTACATGCCCTTTTTAAAAGATTTATTTATTTATTTATTTATTTATTTATTTATTTATTTATTTAGAGAGAGCGAGAGAGAGGCAGTGGGGCAAGGAACAGAGGGAAAGGGGCAAGCTGATTCCATGCTGAGTATGGAGCATAATGTGGGACTTGATCCCAGGACCCTGAGATCATGACTCAGCCAAAATCAAGAGTTGGACACTCAACTGACTTAGCCACTCAGGAGCCCATTACATGCCTTTAAACAGAACACTAAAACACACAAACAGCTCTAAATTATTTGCGGATATGATATATAGAATTATTAGATGTGAATTTGTTCAAGGTGATATATATTAGTTTAAAGATGCCACCATAGATCATAATGAGTAGAAAACCCTAATGTGTGGCTTATCTGAACAGAAGGCTTGATTCTAGCCCCCTTTTCTTTTCTTTATTTACACTTCTAAGACAAGTTTATTTACTCCCGTGGCTATAAATGTCTTCAAAACTCTGTAATTTTTATCTCCCACCCTGACTTCATAGAATCTAGGACTCATGTACTCAGTTGTGGCTAGAAATCTCACTAGCTCATGAAGAAAATCATAAAGATTCTGATACCTAGCTTCCTCAAACAGAGCCTTCCAGGTCTGAGGAAATCTTGTAATGTTGATTTAAGAGAGAAAGAGAGAGGGGGGAACAAAAGAGAAATAAAACTATACAGAGAGGAGAAAGGCTTAGAAATACTAAACTTTTCAAATTGAACTCAAAGTAATTTATCCATTAATGAGAATAAAATGCTATAATAAACAGCAGCTGAAGATAAAAAAATAAGTTCATAAATTAAGTGAACTGACTGGCTCAGTCATAGACTATGTGACTCCTGATCTCTGGGTTGTGAGTTTGAGCCCCACGTTAAGTATAGAGATTACTTAAAACAATATTCAATGTAACTTTTGAGAAATAAAATTGAGGAAAGAAATCACCCAGAAAAATAAAACAAGAAGACAATGAAATAGAAAACACAGTAGAAAAGACAATATGAGATGACAAATATTTTTTAAAATGCTAAAATAATAGAAATTCTAGACAGAGAAAATAAAAGGGATGAATTTACCCATAAAGTATTTGTAGAATATTTTTAATAAGTGAAAGCCATGTGTTTTCAGAATGACAGGAAAATAATTTCCAGCCAAATGGATGAAAATACATCCAGATAAAGGCACATAATTCAGAAATATCAGAACAATCACGATAACATGAAGGTTCTACACATGTCATGTGAAAAAATAGACAAAAAACATATCACATACAAAAGATGGTTAATCAAAATGGCTTTGAACCTCTCAACAACAATACCAGACATGTAAAGACAATAGAATGCTGCCTTAAAAATTCTTGGGAAAAATTATTTCTAACATAGAATTCTGTATTCAACCAATTATAATTCAGCTGTGAGTTATATGCAAATATCCGAAGTCATACAGTGTTCCTTCAGGAATCCAGAGTAGGATACAACCAAAGGTAAGTGTCCAGGTGAACAAGAGGTATTATTTTGTGAATTACTGAAGGTCATGCAGGGTGTTGATTCCAGTCTCAGCCGAGGTTAGTTTGAAGATAATGTCCTGGCATGTTCAGGATCTGACTCTTAGGTGTTACCACGTGTTTGGGGCTTAGGACAAAACTCAGAGAATGATTAACTTTGTTTCCCCTTTGACATGAGAATATAGCTTCTTTGGCTTACTCAGAGAACAGGAGTAAATGGGGCTCAGCAGGGAAACAATAGAGAGAGAACCATTCTAAAATGAGTCCCTTCAGCTTCCCTTCCTCACAGGGAGGATGTAAAGTAATCTGTTTTTTATTAAAAAGGCAATAATTTTAGAGGAACTCTAAATGTTTAAATACTAGCCAAGAGCCTGTTATTTAGACTGTTGGAATATGGTGCTTCTGTCACTTTATTATATTTCCTGATAATGTTTTGCTTCATCCAAGTAAATGCAGTTGTTTGTCATGGAATAGAAAGTATTAAGAAAACAAAACCACTTTTGCTATATTTTCCTAAAACCTGGATAGAATGAATAAGCTATCTGGTATTATTAGTCTTACGAAGTTAATGAAATTCAATAATATAACTAAAATGTAAACTTAACTTTCATGAATATTGGATATCTTAAAGTATTTGAACATATTTTCTAGTTTCTAGTTTATGCTGATGTGTAAATACTTCACAAACTGTTTTCAGTCATCCCAGCAAAGGAGAAAATCATGCTCACTATTCACTGAGTAAAAATTTCAGAAAATGCATGTTATCTCAGAGGCTTTAGAAATAATGAAATACACAACAATAAAATTAATGTACTCCTGTTTCCCTATCAAATAATTGAAAGAAAAACCAAAATTGTAATGAAATAAAATAAATGTAGGTTCATTTTCCTGTTCCTTATTAAAATCAATATAATGGGTAGAAAAATCAATTGAATATTACCCCCTGATGATGTACCTCGTTTTGGCCATTACAGTTTTTCAAATAAACCAAATTACTCAATCCCTTATCTTTCTGTTGTTATACATTATTTCATGGGATCCATCAGGAAATTATTCTAAATACTCTTTCATGTTAACAGTAAGAAAAGAATGTGTCTTATTAATACTGGAGGTAAGCAAATCCATGGCCTACTCAAGTAAAGGAAATAAAATAATGAGAATAATTGGTTCTAAATCTTGCATTATTTCTAATATATAATGAGAGAGTAAGCTATAATTGTTATGATTTCATTTGGAAATACTTTAGGAAAGCCAGAATGGTATGGTGAGTCTTTTTAAAAATATGGACTTTGTTTTTTAGTTTACTGTGCCAGGTATTGGAATCCGTTGAGCATTTCAAAGGTGAAGTAGTTCTCCTCAAGGAATTTTAATAACGAATGGAAAAATATATATAGATGCATTATAAAAATCTATGTTATACATGTATAGAAAAACATACTAACATAAAGTAGTTCAAGTTTCCATGCCATATGTAACCAACTATAAGTCCATTTTTTAACACCTCTTGCTTAATATGTGTCATACCATTTAGTGATGGGAATAATCTGAAATGTAATCTAAACACCAGGTTTACAAAAACCTGATATCTGTCTGAGGAAAGCACTGATTACAAATATCAAGGCATGTAGTTTCTAATGGAATTGGGGCTAGTCAGATTGCAGAATTTTGACAAAGGAATGTTTTTCATACAGACCCAATCTAGTATGTGTGCTTACCTTGGCTGCAGAACTGTGTATTTATTTCCCTTGGTGTTTTGCTGAATTAATAATTTCTCTTTGAAAGGGGGTCATTTTTAGCCAGTGGATTTTTCAAGCTGTGTTTATCTTGAATTTGCAATTCAATTGAATTGGAAGAAAATATATTTAAATATGGATCATTTCAGATAAAAAATAAGGCCTCCTTTAATGGGGGAGAAGACACTGGAGAATAACTTATCTCAACATCTAGTAGAATATTTATCGGTCTGTTTTTAAGTAAAGGGAATAAAAGCTTTAAATAAAGGGAAGTCCTCTAGGTCTCCCTCACCTAGAGGTCAAAAGGTGAGATAAAGGAGCCATTTTAGGGTGTGACTTTCACGGTATTACTACAGAATCAATTCAGATTCTTTTTTAGAAACTACATACATCCTTCACAGTTTTCAGTGTAAAGAGACTGATACAGAGATGCTTATTGATATAAATGTGTATTCAGCTCTGAATTGTGGAAGAGCCTAGGAACAATAGCAGTCTGATAGCACTGGGTATACCAGTTTTGGTTCCTGCATACTATTCTCCACTAACAGATGAAGGCTTCCTAGAAAAAATTGACTGAGGTCAGGGCTGCATTTACATGATCTAAATGTATATTCTAAAAATAAGTAATTGAAATGAGAAAAAGAATACTGTGGTGAAAGTTTGGCAAATGATCAAAATTAATTTTACCAATAATGGAACAAATGGATATCATGCACCACCCACAGGAAACTTCACTTCTGTGATATTTTTGCTGAGATGGATAGCCTACATTTCATAATAAAGAAGCATAAGACAAACCTAAATTGATGGACATTCTATAGATAACTGGTCAGTAATTTAAAAGTTTCCAGATGTGACAGCAATGGAAGGAATAGAAAAGGTTCTAGATTGAATGATGCAGGAAAATGAAATGTGCCATGATTCTGAACTTAGTGAAATCTCGAAAGGTTATATATTTGGTGGTAGTAATTAAACATAAATGCCACGATTTTTAAGGTTATGGTTGTTATATAAGAAAATATGGTTCTTTGTAGATATTGAACTATTTGAGATGATACTGAACTATTTGAGATGATGTTGGTAACTTAGTTTCAAGTGATTTAGGAGGGAAAAAGATTTCATGCTATTCCTGAAATTTTTCTGTATGAAATTATTTCAAACTAAAAGGAAATAGGAAGATGGAGAAGTAACAGTTTTGAAAAAAACGTACTAGAATTAAGAAATAACAGTTTAATTCAGAATTAAACTTAAATAATTATAAATGTAGTTAGAACTTTAGAGTAAATGACCAAAAGAAATAATTCTAAAGAATTTTAATTCTGTGGAAAATTTAAAAATTAATTGGTCTGAAACTTGAGAATAATGATATTTTAGATTAGTCTAGAAGAAGTGAAACAGAATTAGCCTTTTAAAACATCTTTAAAAAAACAAAACAAAAAAAAACAAACAACAACAACAAACACACACACACACACACAAAAAAAAAAAACAACAACAACAAAAAAACACATTTTTGAGGAGTTTCCATGCCAGTGCTTTTGAAAACATTATTTGTAATGAGATTGAATATCTTTACTTGGATATAAAACTGACTTAGTAATAAAAATAAGAGGATGGGATGAAAGATCTTCCCAATCTTGCCCCAAACTATGCACATATAAATACTAAAGGCATTAGAGACATGTCAGTGTTAGAACCATTATACATATTTTTGTTGTGACCAGGAAGAAATGTGTTTAAAATGTCATCTCCAGGTTTGCAGGAGAATAATGTAAACATGTAGAGAAAAATAATGCAGTGTATTTATAGAAGAACGCTTTACAAATTACCAGGCATATGTCAGAAAATGTGACCTGGAATGATTAACATTAATTTTCTAAAGTCATTGGTCCAGTTTCTTGATTGGCCCAAAAGATTCAAAATCATTTTGACAAAAGGAGCTGACCATATTAATCACTGAGAATCACCTGGAATACTCTGCAGTTATATTTACTAAACTCCAAGAGAGAGAGAGCAAACCTGGGATGGGAGTGGAGGAATGTTGAAACTTGCAGTTGTCCTCAGAATCAGGACTAAACTTTTAGCTTTGTGTTAAGTGATTTCTTCAGTCTACTACCCGCACTTCATTTAATTATATTTTCCCTGCATTGTGCAACCATTTCAGCTAAGCTCTAGCCAATTTATTGTCCCTAACCACTGTCTTCACATCAGCACTTCAGAACTCGTGGCTCTGCTTTTCCTCTACCTCACTGCTTAGCCATTGTCAGGATCTCTCTCTAATTTCTGCCTTTTCTGGCAACTTTTCTGGAACATTTTGTCCACACCCGTCTACTTTGAATACTTACACAGCGTATGTTAGCATAATTTCTTGAGCAAGTAATCATTCACGGCCTTGTGAGGTATGGAGGATTGTCTTACTATTCAACTCTACCTATATGTACTTCTCCAACTGCAAGTGAGAGTCTTGAAAGCTGAATCCTGTCTTACATTATCCTACTGTTACCGTGACCCAGATACAGTGCCAGTTGCTGAGGCCAGAACACTATTTTTCTTTTCCAAATATGCTTTTGTATTTAGGGCAAATTTTGGATAAAGAGAGGGACAGACTAAAAATATGAGAGAGTACTAGTAAATCTCTGTATGTTGGAAACACAGAGTTATGAATGAAAAAAGGATGTTTGTAATTTGACATTAAAGAGGGTAATAATGCCTTTCACTAGACACTTTGCTGCTGCTTTCTGAATCCACATCTTTTGGATCTTATTAAATGGGCTCACTAAATCAATCTATAAGTTACTTATCTCATTTTAATGTAAGTTATTATTTTATATTTAGACAAATGTATTTTCCTAGCAGAGATTAGACCTCAAGAATATAATATAAAAACCCTTTATAATATGTGTTTTTCAAGTGGGAGAGGGAGGGGGATACATGGAGAGAGAAGGAGAGAGAGAGAGAGAATCTTAAGCAGGCTCCATACCCAGTGAGGAGCTTGATCACATGACTCTGAGATCATGACCTGAGCCGAAATCCAGAGTTGAACACTTAACTAACTGAGGCACCCAGGCCTCCCAATATTCCTGTGTTTTCTAATAAAACATATATTTAGCTGTTAGTGCATGTCCTGCTTTTCTAAAATAACATCTAGTAATTTCTAATGCGTTGACTTGTTCTATGAGTGGTCCCTTATGATGCTGTATTTTATAATTACTAATATAATACCCTACATTTTATCAGTAATCATAAAAACTTTCGTTACATTACCCATCAATAAATAAATTAACTTCCTAGAAGTGAGTGAAGATATGATTATTTAGCTGACAGTACAGGGCTTAGTATGCGTAAAATGAATTCACAGATTATCCAAAAATCCAAATATTCACTCTTTTCTCTTTGATTTAACATGATGTTTAGGGATCCCTGGGTGGCGCAGCGGTTTAGCGTCTGCCTTTGGCCCAGGGCGCGATCCTGGAGACCCGGGATCGAATCCCATGTCAGGCTCCCGGTGCATGGGGCCTGCTTCTCCCTCTGCCTATGTCTCTGCCTCTCTCTCTCTCTCTCTCTCTCTCTCTCTCTGTGACTATCATAAATAAATAAAAATTAAAAAAAAAAAAACCATGATGTTTAGCTCTGTATTCCTGCCCTACTAACATGCCTCCACCCTACCACAGCTGGCAGCACACTCAACCAAGTGGATTGATTTAGCATCCACAGCATTCAGCTCCCCTGCTAGTCTTTGGTGGAAAGAGTGTTAATCAGTAGTGAAAGGTCTCAAGTCTTGGCAGCAGAAAACAAAGTAAAAAGAAGAGGCCTGAATAATATATGCTCTTCAGTAATCGGCCCCTGGAGATTCTTGAGCTGTTTGTACACAACATTAAGGAAAGCATACTAATATGCTCTTCTGTTTTGTTGACTGCTCTAATTGAGATGTCTGACAAATTGATACATAATTTTAAGATTATTAATGCCAAATGAAAAAAAAAAAGACTTCCTATAAAATGTCACATTACAGGTTTTTTTGTAAATGTTAAGGAATTAATTTCTTAAATCATTTCACTGAATCAGTTAACTCTAATTGTGTGCCGTAATGTTTATGGATGCTTTGGGCAGAAGTTTTTTTTTTTTTTTTTTTTCTTCTTCTTCATAGTATTTTCTTTTTAGGCAGTTTAGAAAACAAAGGACAAGGGAATGGTGAATGCACCATTTAGGTTTCTGATTCAGGACATAGCATAGGTCAAGTTTAAGAGGAGTTGAAATGATGAGCAAATGGCTTTGGGAATATGGCTAAAACACTCATAGCCTCCATATCCTCATCTGTAAAATGGTTTAATCCTCAACTGTGAAATAAAATGGGTAGCAGGGAGAACTGAGAAAACATATGAAGCTCTAAGGACATTTCTGGCATTTAAAAAAATCATATCAAATGCAGTGATCATTTTTATTCTGTAGCCAAAATGCTGACATCATCCAAAAAAAAATTCTAATTTTCCAAAAAAAAATTGTCCATCTAAAAATACCATACCCTTGTAGCATCTAAAGACTTATTTTCATTTTTGAGTGGTAATCGTGATAATATAATCTTCATGACTGTGATTGATTAGTTGCTAATGTTAAGTGGTTCCATCAGTGAGATACTCAGAGGATGTCATGGTTCATAAAGAATCTCAACGATGTCATGGTATTTCGTGGGTTGTAACAATTTCTGGATTTTATGTTTTTGAGGGTAAAATGGGCTTTGAGTCAGTGAATTACTATTATATCAATCTATGCATTTCATATGCTTCATCATTTTTTAATGCTGTGTACTTTTGAATTTAAGGAAGATTTAAAACAGCAGAAATATTGTAAATATGGAAAAGGGAGTTATTAGAAATCTCATAAACTATCTTCTGTTGCCTTCCACCACCATCAAACTTCATTGTGACTCCTGTATATCCTAGTCATTGGCGTATGGCTGCAAGGTCCTAGTGTCCACATGCAATAAGAACCTGGAAGCTCATTCACGTCCCCGGATTTCTTCCTTCTTAGGGAATGACAGCTAAATCAACCGTCAATTCTCTTCAGTAGCAGTAGACATTATCATGAGGGATATCAAGTTGCAAAGTCTCTCCTTTAATTGAATATTTTTATAGTACTTACCTGGTTTTCATTGCTGGTGCACTGTGTTCACCCCTTGGGAACACGAGAAATTTGGTAATTTCCTATTTGAGTTCCAGGAGATTGAAAGCTGTATGACTTTTCAAAAACTTTCTGACACATCAGTGCTAATTTGAGTAGAACTTAGCTCGCTCTCAGGGTTGATGAAAGGAGGGGAAACCAGTGAGCGATGACAGTCTTTTAGTCTAATATCTGATTGCTTGTCTAAGTGTCATTGGTGAAAGGCAAGTATCTTTGTTCTTTTTCTGAGTTCAAGCCACCTGTGCTCCTCTACTTAGCATGCCAAGCGATTGCAACAGACGATCATTCCGTGGATTTAAGGAATTGAGTATTTCTATATTCAAATCTCTTTCCCCTCTTATCCATTATAAACGTTGCTGTGGATAATCTTTGAAAAAGCAGAACTGAAAAACAGACAATAAAGTGTAGCTTTAAATTATCATAAACCCATACAGACTATTTCCCAGGACTTCTTAATAAGAATTGGTTATGTATGAAGAGTTAAGAGCTCACTTTTGAAGGTGTATTGTCAGATGGTCCTATTTGAACAAATTATTTCTTCTTTGACTTGCCAAAAAGCCTAAAATTCCAGTTTTCAAATTCCTCATTATATATATATATAATATATTTATATATAATATATATATTATATATATTATTTTTTTTTTCTGGAAAGTTTCTTTTCAAAGTCTCATATTGCTTCTTAGAGAAAACTTGGATTAGCAAATCACAAAATAGATTGGAAGTTAGCTGGTTGTTTTGCAATCAGGAATAGAGCTCTAAAAGCATGGGCTGCAGAGAAATTATATTTGGGTGTGGCAGAGGTAATGTGTACTGCCTGTCTCTGTGACAGAGGGCAGGCCTGCTGTAATCCCACAGAGAAGTGTGTGCAGTCAGGGAGAGCCTGGGGGCAGGACATCCTGAAGGAGGGGTACTCATGGCTTGTGCTCCTCTCAGAAAGTTTAACCAGTTGTAACCTTCATCATATCTTGGTCATTTGAGCTAGTGAAAAAAAAAATCAATTTAAAGGATTCCCTGTTTGTTTTTTTTCCCACACTATAGATAAAGTGAATGTACACTTTTATAAATGCTGTTCCCCTCCTTTAGTCCCTTCCTTTCTGCCTCTCACCATGTAAAACCTATCATCAAAATATCTCAAGTAAATTTTATTATTTTGGTTTAAATTCTCTTTAATTTTTTTTGAAGATAGACTTTTTGATAATGCCAAAGGCTTAGGAAACAATAGGTGAAGAGCAGTAAACTAACTTGTTCTCACCGAATAGCTTTTTACACAACATACTTGCCAAGTATAAATTCAAAATGTACCAAAAAAAATGATTTGTATACAAATATATGGTGGGCATATATCAAAGATTTGTTTAATTCACTAATAAAGAAACCTGAAGGATGCTAGAGATGGTTCAAAAAATAAAAGATATAAGAGAATGTTGTATATGGTCAGTGAAGGAAAGAATGTCAAAATAGGTAAATATATAATTGCTTAATGTTGTATAAGGCAATAAATCTATAATGGAGCCATTATTTCTATTGGATAGAAAGCATTAGCATTTCTACTAGAGAAACATCATTTGTAGTGTATTAATCTTCTGTAATTAACACCTGTCTTTATAGACCCAGGGTCTTATTCAATAATCTATAATAAAGTATTTATTTTTATTTATTTTGAGACAGAAAAAAACAACGGGGAGGGGCAGAAGATGAGGGAGAAGCTGACTTACGGCTGAATAGGGAGTCTGTTGGGGGCTCAGTCCCAGGACCTCAGGATCATGACCTGGGCCAGAGGCAAACACTTAACCAACTGGACCACCCAGGCTTCCCAAAAGTGTTTCTTTAGAAAATCAGTGATTCGTAGCAGGCTTATTAGGTCTTCAGTATTCTGTTACCTTGATTTCAAATTTTGGATGATTTTTCTTACGAATCCCTATGTATGATCCATAATATCCAATAAAGTGTTTGGTAACACACTTCTCAGTTACAGAATTTTCCAAGGTGTAGAGTTGAAGGACAAGCCTACTTACTTTCTTGAAAATTGAAACTGTGGTGAAGGAGAAAATTGCCCTGACTCCTTGACCTGCCGTTGTCCACTCTCTGACTCTACCACACCATGTACTCTAAGCACACACCTTTCATGTTTAAGATTAATGCAGTGGTTTTCCACCTGTATTGCCCAAGTCACTATGATTTTAACTGAGGGACTCCTTTGAATGAGGAAAGAGGTAAGGCAAGAAGAAAGAGTGCATAGATGGAAATCTTTTCCTCACCCATGCTTTTGATTGAGGAACTAGTATTATATTCATATTTACTTTTGATGAAAATATGTTCCTTTGTATCAGAAACTGTCAGGAAATCCTTAGACTTAGAAATTAAAGGCCATGTAAAACTGCAATAGTTCTCTAAAACATATGCCAATTAAAGGAATAATAAAGTGTTTGGATAACAAGGCAAAAAGAAATTAAACAAAAATCAGGTGTTTTCTAGATTTTGGTAAGCCAGGATAATGTGTAATTAATTACCTGCTAGTTTTCAGGACCAATACAAATTTCCTTAAAAAGACTTTGAACCCTCACCTTGCGAATAACTTAAGAGCAAAATCAGCACTAACACCTCACAGATGGTCATTACCAATTGAAGATCATCTGCCTCATTTTATTGAGTTAATTTATTTGACTTGGTGTTATCTATTTTCTTCATCCTGCAGATGTCTTCCACCAAGTGTTCTTATATAGGCTCAGAGTAAAGAATGCATAATAAGACACTTTAATCCAAGAGTAAAAAAAAAAAAAAAAGTTTATACAAATCTGTATTGTTACATTAACTCCTATATTTTCTAAGTAATACGGAAAATTTCTTGGCCAATTGAAAATTCACCCTCGAGGGAGGAGGGGCAAGGTGGCGGAAGAGTAGGGTCCCCAAATCACCTGTCCCCACCAAATTACCTAGAAAACCTTCAAATCATCCTGAAAATCTATGAATTCGGCCTGAGAATTAAAGAGAGACCAGCTGGAACGCTACAGTGAGAAGAGTTCGCGCTTCTATCAAGGTAGGAAGACGGGGAAACAGAAATAAAGACACAAAAGGCCTCCAAGGGGGAGGGGCCCGCGAGGAGCCGGGCTGAGGCCGGGGCGAGTGACCCCAGGACAGGAGAGCCCCGTCCCGGAGACGCAGGAGCTGCACCGACCTTCCCGGGCTCGCAGGGAGGTGGAGCAGGACCCAGGAGGGCGGGGATGCCCTGGGGCTCCCGGGGACACTAACAGACACCTGCGCCCCGGGAGAGTGCGCCGAGCTCCCTAAGGGCTGCAGCGCGCACGGCGGGACCCGGAGCAGCTCGGGGGGCTCGGGGGCGGCTCCGCGGAGGGGGCTGCGGGGCGGGAGCGCGAATCCAACAGCACAGACCCGGGCACAGGGCGCCGGGACACAGCCCAGGATCCGGCCTCCCCCGGGACAGGCAGAGGCCGGGAGGGCCCAGGACAGCGAGGACGCTCCTGCCCCAGCTGAGCACATCAGCGGCCCCGCCCCGGAGCCTCCAGGCCCTGCAGACGGAGAGCACTGGAGCTACTGCGGGGGCTGACTCCAGGGCTCCAGAGCTGGCCCCGCCACTGGGGCTGATCCTCCGGGGGCCTCACGGGGTAAACACCCCCCACTGAGCTCTGCAACAGGCAGGGGCAGAGCAGCTCCCCCAAGTGCTAACACCTGGAAATCAGCACAACAGGCCCCTCCCCCAGAAGACCAGCGAGACCGACAAGTTCCAGGGGAAGTCACAGGACTTAAAGTACACAGAATTAGGAGATACTCCCCCGTGGTTTTTTTTCTTTTTGATTTCTGATAGCTTCTCCCACCCTTTTTTTTCCCTTTCTTTCTTTTTCTTTCTTTTTCTTTTCTTTTTTCCTTTTGTTCTTCATTTTTTCTTTTTTCTTTTTCTCTTTTCTTTCCTTCTTTCTCTTTTTCTCCTTTTCCCAATACAACTTGTTTTTGGCCACTCTGCACTGAGCAAAATGACTACAAGGAAAACCTCACCTCAAAAGAAAGAATCAGAAACAGTCCTCTCTCCCACAGAGTTACAAAATCTGGATTACAATTCAATGCCAGAAAGCCAATTCAGAAGCACTATCATACAGCTACTGGTGGCTCTAGAAAAAAGCATAAAGGACTCAAGAGACTTCATGACTGCAGAATTTAGATTCAATCAGGCAGAAATTAAAAATCAATTGAATGAGATGCAATCCAAACTAGAAGTCCTAACGACGAGGGTGAACGAGGTGGAAGAACGAGTGAGTGACATAGAAGACAAGTTGATGGCAGAGAGGGAAACTGAGGAAAAAAGAGACAATTCAAAGACCATGAGGATAGATTAAGGGAAATAAATGACAGCCTGAGGAAGAAAAACCTACGTCTAATTGGGGTTCCCGAGGGCGCCGAAAGGGCCAGAGGGCCAGAATATGTATTTGAACAAATCCTAGCTGAAAACTTTCCTAATCTGGGAAGGGAAACAGGCATCCAGATCCAGGAAATAGAGAGATCCCCCCTAAAATCAATAAAAACCGTTCAACACCTCGACATTTAATTGTGAAGCTTGCAAATTCCAAAGATAAAGAGAAGATCCTTAAAGCAGCAAGAGACAAGAAATCCCTGACTTTTATGGGGAGGAATATTAGGGTACCAGCAGACCTCTCCACAGAGACCTGGCAGGCCAGAAAGGGCTGGCAGGATATATTCAGGGTCCTAAATGAGAAGAACATGCAACCAAGAATACTTTATCCAGCAAGGCTCTCATTCAAAATGGAAGGAGAGATAAAGAGCTTCCAAGACAGGCAGGAACTGAAAGAATATGTGACATCCAAACCAGCTCTGCAAGAAATTTTAAGGGGGACCCTTAAAATTCCCCTTTAAGAAGAAGTTCAGTGGAACAATCGACAAAAACAAGGACTGAATAGATATCATGGTGACACTAAACTCATATCTGTCAATAGTAACTCTGAACGTGAACGGGCTTAATGACCCCATCAAAAGGCGCAGGGTGTCAGACTGGATAAAAAAGCAGGACCCATCTATTTGCTGTCTACAAGAGACTCATTTTAGACAGAAGGACACCAGCAGCCTGAAAATAAAAGGTTGGAGAACCATTTACCATTCAAATGGTCCTCAAAAGAAAGCAGGGGTAGCCATCCTTATATCAGATAAACTAAAATTTACCCCGAAGACTGTAATGAGAGATGGAGAGGGACACTATATCATACTTAAAGGATCTATCCAACAAGAGGACTTAACCAATCCTCAATATATATGCCCCGAATGTGGGAACTGCCAAATATTTAAATCAATTAATAACCAAAGTGAAGAAATACTTAGATAATAATACACTTATACTTGGTGACTTCAATCTAGCTCTTTCTACCCTCGATAGGTCTTCTAAGCAAAACATCTCCAGAGAAACGAGAGCTTTAAATGATACACTGGACCAGATGGATTTCACAGATATCTACAGAACTTTACATCCAAACTCAACTGAATACACATTCTTCTCAAGCGCACATGGAACTTTCTCCAGAATCGACCACATACTGGGTCACAAATCGGGTCTGAACCGATACCAAAAGATTGGGATCATCCCCTGCATATTCTCAGACCATAATGCCTTGAAATTAGAACTAAATCACAACAAGAAGTTTGGAAGGACCTCAAACACGTGGAGGTGAAGGACCATCCTGCTAAAAGATGAAAGGGTCAACCAGGAAATTAAAGAAGAATTAAAAAGATTCATGGAAACTAATGAGAATGAAGATACAACCGTTCAAAATCTTTGGAATGCAGCACAAGCAGTTCTAAGGGGGAAATACATCGCAATACAAGCATCCATTCAAAAACTGGAAAGAACTCAAATACAAAAGCTAACCTTCCACATAAAGGAGCTAGAGAAAAAACAGCAGATTGACCCCACGCCCAGCAGAAGAGAGTTAATTAAAATTCGAGCAGAACTCAACAAAATCGAGACCAGAAGAACTGTAGAACAGATCAACAGAACCAGGAGTTGGTTCTTTGAAAGAATTAATAAGATAGATAAACCATTAGCCAACCTTATTAAAAAGAAGAGAGACAAGACTCAAATTAATAAAATCATGAATGAGAAAGGAGAGATCACTACCAACACCAAGGAAATACAAACGATTTTAAAAACATATTATGAGCAGCTATACGCCAATAAATCAGGCAATCTAGAAGAAATGGACACATTCCTGGAAAGCCACAAACTACCAAAACTGGAACAGGAAGAAATAGAAAACCTGAACAGGCCAATAACCAGGGAGGAAATTGAAGCAGTCATCAAAAACCTCCCAAGACACAAGAGTCCAGGGCCAGATGGCTTCCCAGGGGAATTCTATCAAACGTTTAAAGAAGAAACCATACCTATTCTCCTAAAGCTGTTTGGAAAGATAGAAAGAGATGGAATACTTCCAAACTTCTTCTATGAGGCCAGCATCACCTTAATTCCAAAACCAGACAAAGACCCCCCCAAAAAGGAGAATTATAGACCAATATCCCTGATGAACATGGATGCAAAAATTCTCAACAAGATACTAGCCAATAGGATCCAACAATACATTAAGAAAATTATTCACCATGACCACGTAGGATTTATCCCCGGGACACAAGGCTGGTTCAACACTTGGAAAAGAATCAATGTGCTTCATCATATCAGCAAGAGAAAAACCAAGAACCATATGATCCTCTCATTAGATGCAGAGAAAGCATTTGACAAAATACAGCATCCATTCCTGATCAAAACTCTTCAGAGTGTAGGGATAGAGGGAACTTTCCTCAACATCTTAAAACCCATCTACGAAAAGCCCACAGCCAATATCATTCTCAATGGGGAAGCACTGGGAGCCTTTCCCCTAAGATCAGGAACAAGACAGGGATGTCCACTCTCACCACTGCTATTCAACATAGTACTGGAAGTCCTAGCCTCAGCAATCAGACAACAAAAAGACATTAAAGGCATTCAAATTGGCCAAGAAGAAGTCAAACTCTCCCTCTTTGCCGATGACATGATACTCTACATAGAAAACCCAAAAGCCTCCACCCCAAGATTGCTAGAACTCATACAGCAATTTTGGTAGCATGGCAGGATTCAAAATCAATGCCCAGAAATCAGTGGCCTTTCTATACACTAACAATGAGACTGAAGAAAGAGAAATTAAGGAGTCAATCCCATTTACAATTGCACCCAAAAGCATAAGATACCTGGGAATAAACCTAACCAAAGAGGTAAGAGATCTATACCCTAAAAACTATAGAACACTTCTGAAAGAAATTGAGGAAGACATGAAGAGATAGAAAAATATTCCATGCTCATGGATTGGCAGAATTAATATTGTGAAAATGTCAGTTACCCAGGGCAATGTACACGTTTAATGCAATCCCTATCAAAATACCATTGACTTTCTTCAGAGAATTAGAACAAATTATTTTAAGATTTGTGTGGAATCAGAAAAGACCCCGAATAGCCAGGGGAATTTTAAAAAAGAAACCATATCTGGGGGCATCACAATGCCAGATTTCAGGTTGTACTACAAAGCTGTGGTCATCAAGACAGTGTGGTACTGGCACAAAAACAGACGCATAGATCAATGGAACAGAATAGAGAACCCAGAAGTGGACCCTGAACTTTATGGTCAACTAATATTCGATAAAGGAGGAAAGACTATCCATTGGAAGAAAGACAGTCTCTTCAATAAATGGTGCTGGGAAAATTGGACATCCACATGCAGAAGAATGAAACTAGACCACTCTCTTGCACCAGACACAAAGATAAACTCAAAATGGATGAAAGATCTAAATGTGAGACAAGATTCCATCAAAATCCTAGAGGAGAACACAGACAACACTCTTTTTGAACTTGGCCACAGTAACTTCTTGCAAGATACATCCACGAAGGCAAAAGAAACAAAAGCAAAAATGAACTATTGGGACTTCATCAAGATAAGAAGCTTCTGCACAGCAAAGGATACAGTCAACAAAACTCAAAGACAACCTCCAGAATGGGAGAAGATATTTGCAAATGACCTACCAGATAAAGGGCTATTTTCCAAGATCTATAAAGAACTTCTTAAACTCAACAGCAAAGAAACAAACAATCCAATCATGAAATGGGCAAAAGACATGAACAGAAATCTCACAGAGGAAGACATAGACATGGCCAACATGCACATGAGAAAATGCTCTGCATCACTTGCCATCAGGGAAATACAAATCAAAACCACAATGAGATCCCACCTCACACCAGTGAGAATGGGGAAAATGAACAAGGCAGGAAACCACAAATGTTGGAGAGGATGCGGAGAAAAGGGAACCCTCTTACACTGTTGGTGGGAATGTGACCTGGTGCAGCCACTCTGGAAAACTGTGTGGAGGTTCCTCAAAGAGTTAAAAATAGACCTGCCCTACGACCCAGCAATTGTACTGTTGGGGATTTACCCCAAAGATACAGATGCAGGGAAACACCGGGACACCTGCACCCCGATGTTTCTAGCAGCAATGTCCACAATAGCCAAACTGTGGAAGGAGCCTCGGTGTCCATCGAAAGATGAATAGATAAAGAAGATGTGGTTTATGTATACAATGGAATATTCCTCAGCCATTGGAAATGACAAATACGCACCATTTGCTTCAACGTGGATGGAACTGGAGGGTATTATGCTGAGTGAAGTAAGTCAATCGGAGAAGGACAAACAGTGTATGTTCTCATTCATTTGGGGAATATAAATAATAGTGAAAGGGAATATAAGGGAAGGGAGAAGAAATGTGTGGGAAATATCAGAAAGGGAGACAGAACATGAGAGACTCCTAACTTTGGGAAACGAACTAGGGGTGGTGGAAGGGGAGGTGGGCAGGGGGTGGGGGTGACTGGGTGACGGGCACTGAGGGGGACACTTGACGGGATGATCACTGGGTATTATTCTGTATGTTGGTAAATTGAACACCAATAAAAAATTAATTTATTAAAAAAAAGAAAGAAAATTCACCCTCATAAGCACTTCAAAAATATACCTTCAAAGGAATTGAGTATTTTCTCTCCTGTGTAGCAGGTTTTAGCTGAGTGTAAAAATGCATTTCTAAGTCTTCCTGTATTCTGGTGTGTTGCCATCTCCTTGGGTTTGTCTTATATGTTGTTTGACCTTCTAACACTCAACAAAGCATATAATAGTTGACTGAATGGCAGCTATGCTGGAAGGCTCTGTTGTCTAGATGACATCTCACAAGTTGAGAATACTATTTTAAAAATTCACAATAGAAATGAAAACAAATGTAAAGCAATCTTCAGTAGATAAGGACTTGTATCAGTATCTCTATCTTTCCTAGAAAGTCTTTTTTTTAGATGAAATTTCAAATGAGTTTAATATAATAGGTGTGGCTGCCAATATTAGAGTATTCATCATTATGTTGGTATTACATTATTTATCAATTTATTGTTAATTATTATACACTCAATGACCATTTTGCCTTAGCATAAGTAAAACACAAATCTATAATGAAGGAATGTACAGATAAATAAATGCAGTTTGTGTGTATTTGACATGTTTCAGATATGAGAATAAAACAAGTGTGCAAGTTCTTTTTTTTTTAAGATTTTGTTTATTTATTCAAGACAGAGCATAAGCAGAGAGGAGGATCCAAGGCAGAGGGGGAGGGAGAAGTATACTCCCCTCTGAGCAGGGAGCCAGATGCTGGGCTCAATTCCAGGACTTTGAGATCGTGACCTAAGCCCAAGGTGGATGCTTAATTGACTGAGCCACCTAGGAGCCCCTACGTGGGCAAGTTCTTAAGCTACAAAGCAGAACACACTTTATATAGTAATGGTGTTTCAGAGCCACAAGAGCTCAAAAGAAAATAGTTGGGTCAAAATAGAATTATAAAGGAGGTGGTGGTTGATGTAGGTCTTCAGTAATAGGTAGTGTTTAGCTAGGAAAAGATTTAAGTATCCAGAAATTTTCTAGTTATAGCAAATATATGAGAAAAGGCATAAATAAAAACACAAGCCAATTAGGACCAAGACAATGGAGTAACATACTGCAGGTACATAAAGCCTGTAGGTGACTGATGATTGGGAGAAATAGATTCTGTACATACCGTACATGGTATTGAATCCTCCACTGAGTTTTTGTTTTTGATTTTGTTTTTTAAATTCATGCTTGATGCAATAAATGCCAAAATGCCAGTGAAGGCTTTTGAATATTTACATAAAGTATTTTAAAATATTTTATATGACCTATTTTAGTATATTTTCTGTTGTCCTATGGACTTCACTGAAGTAGTGTGAACATGGAGTTTGAATGCCTAATTAGGATGAATTAGTAACACAGTAGAGAGGTAATGGTGTTGAAAGGGTCTGGTCTGGAATGATAGATGTGGGCAAAGTGTGCCTTGACCTTTCTTATTAACTCTTCTATTAGAGCACTGTACATCTTACAAAACCACTGATTTAGGTTTCCTTGATATATGGAGCTCTCATTTATTTGAGTTGACCCATTTAAAGCTGGCATCTGGAGCCAAGTCTGGTCCGCTGCCTTGTGCATGCTTACCAGTGTGTTTGCTGTGGTTATTCAGGTGTGCCAGGTATGCCTGGGCCCCAGGTTTGAGGGGAAATACAGACCCAAGGGACAGTCCAGTACAACTGTCTTCCTTTCAATAACCCAGGAATGTTATATCATCAATGCCAAGTTTGTTAAACAATTAAAATAATTTGTGACTGTGCCAGGTGAAACCTAGCTTCAGAAGAAGTCAGCTGAATATCTCTTTACCTCACTATATGGTGGGGGGAGACACACGTCAGTCAGAGAATGCTGATATTGGGTGACAAAGAGGGTGGTTCCATGTTTAGATATATCAGTACAATAATACATTTCATATTAACACTGTGCATTGTTCTGTGATTTTAAAAACAGTCTGTGACTCTGTCTAGTACCCCGAGTATATAGATGCCAAGATTTGACAAAAATCCTAAAATGATTATGTGATTATATGATAACTCATTCAATATCAGTGAGCATCCAGAAGTTCTAGAACCTAATCTGTTGTCCTTATAATCAAACGTATCCTTTTGTTGTTGTTTTTAATTGCACATTCTGTAAAGACATTTAAAAGAGATGAGTAAGGGCCTCCTGGGTGGCTTAGTGAAGTGTCTGCCTTCGGCTCAGGTCATGATCCCCGGCCCGGGTCCTGGGATGGAGTCCCACGTTGGGCTCCCTGCTCAGTGAGGAGTCTACTGCTCCCTCTAACTCATCCCTTCTCTCTGCTCATACTCTCTCTCTCTTTATCAAATAAATAAATATTTTTAAAAAGAGAGTAAATTTTCAAATATTAATGCTCATATAGTTTTTTTGTTACTATTGTTGTTGTTTTAGCCATTTTTTTGTATGGCATGTTTTTCCAGACCACTATAATCCTGACAGCTGTTGTTTTCCTTGGCATGCATCTTTTTTTATTTCTAATACTTATTGATAATTCATTCTAAAGTCAAAGTAGTACTGTTGTGCAGCTCGCTTCCCTTTTGAACATGAGATAACTCAGTGAACCGGGGGCAGGAAAAACCTCATGGCTTTTCCAACTCCACAAAAACATACCTGTTTTTCTTCCTACTGGTTTAATTAACTTTTGAAATTCAATTAAGGTATTTATACTTATATTTACCCAATAATGATCTTGTTATACTTTGCTTCTCTTTGTCTTTTTTTTTTAACCTTCAAATATTGCCTTAGGCATATAAGATTTTGTTACTCCCCAATGCTGTATATACTCCTTGAAAAGTTGATACCAGTATCTTATTTGCCTTCATTAAGCATAGATGAATTTTTGACCTATAGAAGGTTCAGGAAAAACTCCTCAGCAGAGTTGACACTGATGTATTAATGGATACATTTTGAGTATGGCTTGTGCAATCCTGTTTTCTCTTCCTGTTTCTCTTTATGTTTTTGTACTTAGATGAATATTTTAAAATCCCCTTATTCATTTGTGGAAGATTCTATATTCTTGACCATTTCAGCTACCCTCTCTAACCTTCCAGAGTTCTGTTATTTCTCTGTTAAAGTTTGGTGACCAGAATTACAAATAGAATCCCATAGAAATACTATCTTTGACTACGGGGGATAAAGCTTCCCATTCTCTTTCCTGGTCTGGGTTATGGTGAGAGGTCAATGAGTTATCGCTTGCCAGGAATAATCCACAGTGACTGCTAGATCTACCCTCTGTTGTTACAAGCCCACTATTCCAGAAATACAAGTTTGGACATTCTGCTCTCCCTTAGAAAGTCACCATAAATTGATCATGTTAAAGTCCACTTTCCAGTTCTCCATTTCCATATTTTATTGCAGAATTTTCTTGCTGGTCTAGGCTTTCACTTTGTACAAGTGTTGAGGATCATCTACAAACACACGTTATAAATAGTACATTCTATTTCTTTATTATCATAAATATCTTATGAAATCTTTGGAGGATTCTTTTGTTAACATATTTTCATCAGTGAAACAGAAAATAAACTTTTATCCATAACAAAATTTTTACAATAATCATATTGTGATCTGAATATAATTTTTATGGAATTTTGCTAAAATTGCTTTTTTTTCCTTCAAATTGGAAAACATTTAGATAGAGGACTCTTTCTGAGACTTATGCTTATTTTTCTAATCAAAGAACTTTATTATATTCATCAGACATTATAGTGATGGTCATTTTGCATGTTAGTAATTAATAATTGATGTACGTATTTGATGTTCAGCGATTCTACTTTTTATAACAGAATCTACCAATTTTTATCTAGGAGATTGAGACCTAATCATTACAACTTATAGTGTTCTGTAGAGATAGTTTAAACAAACTTTATCAGATACCTGACTGTTGTTCAGGTCACTGGGTTCCATGCCTTATGATAAACTTTTGCATAAAGGAATGGAGTATTCAGATATTTATCATTTTTAAATTTATTTTATTTATTTTAAATGTTTTTTAGATTTTATTTTAGTTTTTATTTGACAGAAGAGAGAGCGTGCGCATAAGTAGGTAGAGCAGAGGGCAGAGGGAGAGAGAGAAGCAGGCTCCCTGAGCAGAGACCCAGATGTGGGGGTCACACCTGAGCCAAAGTCAGAGGCTTAACCAATTGAACCACCCAGGCACCCTTTTTATTTTATTTATTTTAAAATAAATTGATATTAATATGGGAGAAGGCGTCTGATACTTTCGACCTCTGCAGAGGGAGCTTACAGTTCTGTATTTGTTTTTCTCCCTTGACATATGTGAACGTTTGCTTAGAAATTTTACATTGTTTTGAGGCAAAGAATAAATCCACTGTAAGATGCAAATTCTGGTGGTTCATGGGGATACTTAGGACATGTAGCATCTACTCTTTTAAAAAACTCTCATTTCAAGATATTTATAGATCCATTTGCATGTGTGAGAAATAGTAAATGGAGAGATTCCATGTCCCCTTCTTACCCAGTTTCTGCCAATGGTGACATCTCGCAATTTGTAGTCCAATATTAGAACCAGAATATTGACATTGGTACAGTAAGGATACAGAATAGTTCCATCAGAACAAGGATCCATCCTGTTGTCCTTGTATAGTCACATCTACTTCCAGCCAGATTTCACCCCAGAAACCGCTAACCTTTCATATTCATAAACTGGAGGGAGCATATGCTCCTCACAGAGTCTGTTTTGCTTGGAGCTGCCACTCCTCTCTGTGATTGCTAGTCACCCGCTAAGACTTCAAGGCTTCTGCCCTCTGTGGACGTCATTCACCCCCAGGTACCTTCTGAATACCTTCCTCCCCACTAGAGATGTAATTGGATCTTCCTGGGGCCCAAGCTGTTTGGGTTTCACAGTAAAGTGGCAAAAGAGCTCATTGCTCCCATTAAGCAAGCGTTCTCCCCCCCCATACTTGGCCTTCTAATTTGCATGTACAATCAATGAGGCTCAGCTGGAGAGAAGTTACTTTGGTGGCTCCTCTCTTTATTTCCCTTAATCTCCTATCCTGATCCAGTTGAAACTCAGTTGGGAACACTTTGTCTCATCTAGAACTCAATCTCATGTTTAGATACAGTCTCAATTGTTTTCTTTGTACTTTATTATTAACACTTACTGTCCAGTATCTAATCCAATGACAGTCACAAAATAGTCCATCAGTGGCAAGAAATAAAATAATGTACACTGCACCGAGGACCAAATTCAAAAATGAAAGCAAAAGTGGATTTTCTAAGCCTAGTTTACTGATTTGTTAAGTTTGCAATGGAAGAGAAAACTGCTTTTGTAGGATGGGAGTGTTGTACATCACAGTTAGTAGAGGTTACACAGATCTGTACAGGTGGTCTCGTCTCCTTCAAAACACCAGAACAGCGTATAAATTTAGTTAAATCAGAATAAAATCTGTAGTTAATAATGTACTAGAGTCAGTTTTTTGTTTTGTTTTGATGATTGTAGTATGATTATGTGAGATATTATCATTGGAGGAGGCAGAGAAAGAGTACAGAGGAGCTTTATGCCATTTTAGCAACCACATGTGAGTCTGAGATTATTTCAAAATTAAAACAAAAAGGAAAAAAAAATGTCAAACTTGTAGGCTGCCATGTGGTTTAAAGTTCCTATCTTTCACATTTCACATGTATATATACATGTATCTATCTCCAAGTAGATCAATGTATATGCTTATTGGACATCATCAATTTTTTATAGCTAGAAAGCCTAAATGTGTCTATAGTGCTTGGAGATTCTTGATGGATATAAAATGGAAGATCGAGACCTGAAAGGCACCATTTTATTCTCAAAGTAACCTAAAAGTTAATAAGGCTTGTTTTGTTTGTTTTGGTACTTATTCCAAAGGGCAGAATCAAAACCAGCTCTCCGTGTTTTTTTTTTTTTTTTTTTTTAATCTATTTCCCAGAACCTCTGGTGCTGTATAATTGGCTAACACCACCCATTGCTTATTAGCTTTGTCTCAGTGAGTAAAAAAAAATCCATAACGTTAGTGCAAAGCTGCATCTGACACCTGAATGTGCTGGGGAAGGGAAAAAAAAAAGAACTTGCTCTGGATCACATCTTGCTCTTGCACATCTTTAAACCACAGGAATGGCTTATCTTCAGTGTGCCCTATATTCTACATCCTCCCCCTCCATCCCCTTATTTGACAAAAATGTGTTCAGAAGTTGAAGTGGTGGTCTTCTCTTTGAATTTTTAAATTATTCAGTTCAGAAAGCAAATGAAATTTTCGCATGCACAAGGGAGTATCATGAGTCCCCAGAAACTGTCATCACAGTACACAAGCAATGGATCATCTTTAATTAGAAAAGAGAGCATTAAAGGTGGAAACTGCAGTATAGATTTTCTCTAAATCAGGAGCTATAATTGGCTATTTGGTTTAGGTGCTAACTAAAAAGAATCCTGTGATTGTATATGCATGACACACCAATATAACAAACATTCGTTCAGCGAAGTCAATTCTGTTAATTTGTTGAAAAGTATCTGTTAAGTGATTCATTTAGCATCCTATAAATAAAACAAAGGGTGATAATTGTACAAATTATTCTTTTCAATGTATTGAGTTCGCATTGTGTGAACAAAGGCAACCTGTGTCTATACTTTGGGTTAAGTAATTAGGTTCTCACAAGATGAGTTTTTAATTTAGAAAGATCCCCCTTCGGGTAGTATATAAAGTAAAGTGAAGAAGGAGACTGGAATCAGGGAGATTATTCAGAGGGCTATGAGGGGAGGATGAGGGTTTGAGTAAGAACAATGGCCACATGAGTGAAAAAGCCATCACTGGAGAGATAGGACATTGTGGATGTCAGTAAGGAGGAGGGAAAGTCACATACAGATGGAACAGAAGATTTTGGGCTGGGAGATTAGGACGATGGCATTGTCAGCAAACAGTAAGAGGAAAAATAAGAAATGGAACAAAGACTTTTTCAATTAGAAACATTTTCCAGCTATTCAAATAAAGATATAAGATAGACACCTGGAAGTTCTAGGCTAGATTTCAAAACCCAATTTAGGACTGGCAGTATGGGTGTGAAAATCATTCTCTAATGTGTTTGGATTAGAATGTGTCCTTCCAGAAAGGGAGAATTGAGAGGAAGAAGTCAGAGACATAGGATAATAGAAGTGACTCCTGTTCCAAAATAGATCACAGTCTTGAAGAGTAAAAAAGACAGTGTAAGGATATCAAAAGCAGTTTGCTCCAAAGCAGTTGCAGAGAGTCAGAACTGAGAAAACAGCCTTGGATTTCATTTGTATTAGCCCAGGAAACTGTTGTCTGTCTAGGAGGGGAAAAAAAAAAAAAAAATGGGTTATGAGACTTAAATCCTTGGAAGACTGGTTATCAAGTTGTCCCTTCAAGAAGTTTGGGTGGTGAGTAAAAAAAAAGGATACGGTATTTTAGAAGTGAGTAGGATTAAAAGCTTCTTTTCCATGATTTATTTTCCCTTTTAAATCAAGACGTGATTTGTTTCCTTTAAAGCTGAGGCAGAGACAATTTTTAGGAAAGAATCAGAACACAAGAGCATTATGGAATCATGGCTAGTGGAAAGCAGGGTGGATGGAGAAAAAAAGAAAATAGTCTGAGGAGAACTTGCCCCTTGATGGATGATAGGAGGAAGTCAGTAGAGCAGTGGACTGTGGAAGTTCCACACTTTGTTTATCCATTTATCGATTGATCGGGACCTGGGCTGTTTCTGGATTGGGGTGGTTATGAATTAAGCTACCATAAAAACACATTCAGACTTTGCTGTGAAGATACATGTTCATTTTCTTGAGTAGTGAGATTGCTGGGTATGCTGAAGAAGCTGCCCAACTGTTTTACCAACTGGCTATATACCATTTTACATCTCTACCAGCAATGGATTAGAGTTCCCCTTCACAGCACTGTCAATAGCACTTGGTATTTCCAGAGCTTGGTTTTGCTCTGTGTTTTTTTTTTTTTTTTTTTTTTTTTTTTTATTTATGAGTTTCATATTCACATAAGTTCCCTTTGCCCCATGAAATCCAAAGAAATGATGCAGACTGGCCTATGTGGACGCTGCACATGCAGATTTGGAACACAGCTCAGGAAATCCAAGCTTCAGAGATTTCATTCCATTAGTAGTTGCAAGCAAGCCCACCTGACCTTTGTCCCAAAGTTGTTATCTCTATTGTACTGGATTGGAAACAAACCTGCCCACTTCTCCAGAGGGGACACTAGATCCACCTCCCTCCACAGCTGCTTGCTATACAACCACCCATGAAAAGATAGTGAAGCACAAAAGCTCTGCTTATAGGATGTGCAGAAACATGAGCAATCCGTGAGAAACTTTCTCCCAGCAGTGGGAAGGCACTTGAATTGTCAACTTTTAAAAATGATTTATATGGCTCCTTAGGTCATTTTGTTAGGTTATATTTTGTGACATAGTGACTGTTTCACTTTAATTTTAATCGCATAATGGCACATTCATGGTTTTTTTCATTGTATGATGGTTTTATTTCTACTCTGCCTATAGTTATGTTCTCTCTCCATTTCTGATATCGATAATTTTTTTCTTGTTTTGGGAGATTAGTGTCACTAGAGATTTTCCAGTCTTATTTTCTAGAGAAACTTTTGGCCTCAAATCTTCTTTTACTCCTACTCTTCTAATTTTCTTATACATTCTTTGAACTTATTTTGGTCTTTTCCGTAACATCTGAAGTTGTGTGATTGAGTCATTAGTTTTCACTCTTTTTTCCTTTTTTATTATAGATAATCTTAAAATTCTTCCTCAAATAATACTTTACCTTCATGCCACAAGTTTTGATATCTAGTACGTTTTTATAACCAATTTGTACTCAGTAGTTTTAGACTACCATCACCTCCTTTTTAACCACAATGGTGTTGGTTCCCATGTAGCTCTGTTCAGGGTCAAGTTGCCACAGCTAGGTGCTGACAGAATTAAGATGAAAATTTTCTTTATTTCAGAGCTTATCTTTTTGTTTTGATTACTATTTAGTGCAATACTTCTGAGAATGTCGTCTGTAGGACACCAATTTTTAGACATCTACCATGACTTTTGCTTCAAGGCCTAAAATATATATTTTTTCCACATAGTGGTCAGTCCATCCTTTGAAAAGTATATGCAGGGTTTTCAAAATTCATAACCTCAAGTTTCTGAATTATTTTGTCTAAATTTTTCTGTCTTGGGACGCTGGGTGGCTCAGTGGTTGAGCATCTGCCTTTGGCCCAGGGCGTGATCCTGGAGTCCTGGGATTGAGTCCCACATCGGGCTCCCTACATGCAGTCTGCTTCTCCCTCTGCCTCTCTCTCTGCCTCTCTCATGAATAAATAAATAAAATCTTTTTAAAAAAATAAATAAATTTTTCTGTCTTTAGTAATTTGTCTAATAGTATCTGTGAGTAAAAGATGAGTGCTTAAATGTTTTCTTACTATGGTAGTTTTATTAATACATTCTGATTAAACTTATCAGTAGGAATGGCTATTCAAATGAATGTTTTCTATCTGCAGTTATTTAAAATAGGAAATATAGAACATATTCCCTTTTAGTCACTTCCTATTAAGGTGGTGAAGGATAAAACATTTTTAGAGTAGGGGAGCATGATGAGTAGGGACTCTTCAAAGAGGATTCAGAATTTAATTAAACCATTCAAAGAAAAAAAATAAATAAAAAGGACACTAAACCTAGTATAAATGAACTATTTCTTAGATACCTATAGCAGAGTAGACATTCTCATGATCTCTAAGATTGTTTGGCCAACATGAGAAACAGCCAGATTGACATCAGTTGTGGTTAGCCTATCTGCATGTCAGTGTGATTTCTACAAAGTCCATCTTTTCATCTTACCCCTTTATAAGCATATTACTTTTAATTGCTAACAGTAAATAGGCTTCTCTGAAAATAATTGTCATCCCAGTATATAGGTACTTAAGTTCTGTCTAAAATTCTGACTTTAATTGGTCTTTTGTTTCTTTCTCATCTAAAATAAAATTAATAAATTTATCAGGTGGTTAGTCTACTCACAGATCAGATACTACTATCTGATCAACCTCCTTAGGCTTCTCTGATTAAAAATTTTCTTTAAATTACAGATATTTTTATTAGATGTGGTCATTAGCTATAGAATATGACGTTCTGAAAAAAAGGCACATAGGAGACAAAGTAAGCAGTTTTGGGCAGTTTACATGATCATTGGCACCCTATACTAAAAGTCCCATCAATCTTCTTTTTTGGGGGTTATTACTGAATAAAAATATTTTCACATCAAATTACTATTATCTTAATTATTGTCATGATAAGACAGAAAAAGTAATAGTCTGAGTTACCTTGCAAGTTTTATAGCTGCATGACTTTTACTTTAATATTCTATATCTACATTAGTGCAAGAGGATGTTTTGCACGTGCTGAGGAAATATAGTTGAATTATTAGTGATGAGCATATTTTAAGGTGTGCATGTTAAGATTGCATATCTACGTTTTACCAAAAAACTCTGTTTCTATAGCATAATGTTGTAGTGACATCCTTTAGGACACAGCTTTGCTTGAATGAATAAGTAGCTTTAAGTATACTGTGTGCTTATAGCAAGATAGTTTTTAATAGCACGCTCCAGTGCTCACTTCGGCGGCACATATACTAATAATAGCACATTCCAGTAAATAATTTGGATTTTATTTATTACAAGATAGGGATTCCTTGAAATTTCTGCCTTGTAGGCTTTGCAATGATCAAGCACATAGTTTGTACTGTAAGGAATAAGACTGAAAGCAGGAGGGCAAATTAGGAAAGTCTACAATATCTGACGTATGAAACAATTAAGAGGGCCTAATCCCTGGGATGAACCTAAAAATGAAAAGGAAATGAAAATAGATAAGGAACTGTAACTAATATCTGATAAAGAAAAGCAGAAGTGAAGGAAAAGTTAGTAAAGGCCCAAGGTTTTAGGAAAACTAGGATATTGGAAAATTAGAATTCTAGACCGATATCAGGAAGAAAGACCTTCCTCTGATGTATGGTCCTTCTAGCTGGACTTAGAATCAAATTGATATGAGACAGATTAACAGGAGAAAATCAAATTTAATAGGTGTATCTACAGGAAATCCAAACTTGAAATTTCAGATACAATGAGGCAGCATGAAAATTATGAGCTAAGGAGAGGGTTAGAGTCTGAGCATAGAAAGGGGAATGTCTGCTTATAGCTTTCTTTCTGGTGCAAGCTCCTTTCCAAAGTAATTGTAGGCAGTTGGCACAGAGGCAGAGAGCTTTTCCTGAATCTGCTGGGTTTTGATTACTTTGAACTCAAAATAATCTTTATGCCAAAGTGACCCACATTGGGGCAACCTGCCTGTGGCCGCTATAGTTCCTTCCTCTGAAGCTTCCCTCGGGTGCTACACATTATTGGTTGAGTTGGTAAATTGTTCTCTCTTATTGAACCAGTCTTAGTTCTGACAGTAGGTCAGTTAAACTTATTTTGGGAGGTGGTGATGCAGATGTGTTTTTACAGTTGGGCCTGTGGTTCAAGAAATCAGGTATTAAACAAAAGGTGTTTCTATGGGAACAAAAGCAAAACAGTGGTTAATGATTAGATCAAAATATAAATCAATTTCTGAGTTCTGAGGATAACCAGTGGGGATTTTTAGAGGTCAAGCCTGAAGCACCAGGTAGTGGGAGAACAGGCAATCTCAGTCTGACAGATTTTTTTTTTTCCTAGTTTGTAGTTCAAATGTCTCTGGAGATCTTTGAAAGACCCAGAGAGCAATAGGCATGAAAATTGTCTATACGTGAGCTGTTGCGGTGATCTATCTTTTTATTTTTTTTATATTTATTTATTTATTTATTTATTTATTTATTATTTATTTATTATTATTATTATTTTTTGTGGTGATCTATCTTAAGGTAACATCAAGTTGTTCACATTTAGCTTGAAGAGATTCAGGAAAAAGGTCAGTTTTAGTTTTCAAAAGCATCCAACTCAGCAAGGTGGAAGAAAAGAAACCAACACAGTGCTTTGGACAGTTGTAGTCACGCACTAGAAGAAATCAAGATCTAGTCTAGTTTATAATAAACAGTATTAGAATCTAAGATTTACTCAAGCATGTTACTGAAACTTTTTTTCTCTGTAATCACCACTATTTTTACCAAAGAGAGCCAAATTAACATTTGTTGCAAAATAAGTTTAGCTTTAACAACCTGGCCTAATTATTTGCATGAGCACAGCAAGAATAGTGATTGGCCATATATGTTCTTTTCATTGTGCTCTGCTGGGACTTTTTAAAAGGAATTTCTAGATTTGCCTGTAGTACCTGTAGGTTTGGATGGATTCTTCTCTTGCCAAAATATCCTGAGGCTCTTGTGCTTGCCAGTGACATTCTTTACTCACCTGGTAAGGCTATTGGAAATGATAAGCAAGGTGTCAGGCCAGCATCTCTGAGAGGCTCCATAAAGTTGACCTTAGCTCCTTAAAGCTATTTGGTCTTTTCTCAGTCTGTGCATGTCTCAAATAGGACATTCAGTCAAAGCCTTGCTGACATAACCAGTATTTTCAGTTGTGTCCTGTTAATAAAAGAACAGATTCTTACTGAACTTATGCAAATAAATATATTGCCATAAAAATACAAGAATACTCACTGAGTTTTTTTTTTTTTAATTGTGGAGGGTTGAGGTAAGAAAAGATACGTGTTTTACTCTTGTTTCTAATGGTATAATTTATCAAACTGCTGTAGGTCAGTTAGCTTAAGAGAAGAGATTTCCTTAGATCTGGAAAAACAAAAAGCATTTTTAAAAAGTCAGCTATGTTTTAAACAAAAATCCCTGAAAATTATAATTATCTTCCTCAGCTCATTCAGTCCCATGTTATTAATTTTTGTTTTGCTTGATCCACTTTTTCCACTAGTTTCGGAAATTCTTACCTAATTCGTTTTTATAATCTTAAGGTTATGAGAAACCTGTACTGAAAAGTTCTTCTTATGAGTCTCACTGATGAAGAAATACCACATCTGTGGTAGCATGAAACAGTAACTATAGACAAGACTTAAAAATGGCTATGGTTAAAGATTTGATTAGGGTTCATTATGATGGACATGGCAAGGAAATTTGGTTATTTCTGTGACCTACTATGCCTCAAAATAACATACCAGGATATCAGATTTCTAGGGGGTCTTATACAATTTTAGAACACTTATTTTTGTTATCTACACAAAAACAATCTACAAGGTTTAGTACCATTTATTTGACAATGCTTATCATTCCATTTAACATACCTAGTAAGTCTCACAAAATCTTTGAAATGTTCCAGGAGCAGTCTGGAATATCTCAGGTAGAAGGTGGTCAAAAGATTTCATTTTAGAATTTAATTTTGGGAAGTAGGTAAAAAAAAAAAAATATATATATATATCAAAAGGCTAGAATATTGTAAGTAGGATCACAGATCATGTTAAAATAATATTTAATTATCTGTGTAATCAAAGGGACAAAATATTTCAAAAGAAAATATATAAAGTTATACAGCTGTGAATAAAATTTAGCTTTTTTTTATAATAAATTTATTTTTTATTGGTGTTCAATTTGCCAACATACAGAATAACACTAAAATTTAGCTTTTTAAAAAATATTAAGACTCAGAGTTTTTTTTTGTTTTGTTATGTTTTATTTTTTTAAAGTAAACAAAAGACCTAATAAATATAGGAAATTATTTTGGTAAAACAGAATCCTTATTTTCTAGTCAGATAACCTTAAAGATAAAAACATTTACAATTTCTTTTTTTGTTAAAAAAAGATTGTATTTACTTACTTGAGAGAGACAGAGCAAGAGCAAGGGGGGAGGGGGAGGGGGAGAGGGAGAGGGAGAAGCAGGCTCCCTGCTAAGCAGGGAGCCACATATGGAACTGGATCCCAGAATCCTGGGATCATGACCTGGGCCTAAGGCAGACGAGCCACCCAGGCTCCCCATACAATTTCTTATTGTAATATCTTATTAAGAGCCAACCATAGTTCAAGAAAACTTTGTTGTTTTACAAGGAAAAAACAAAAGTTTTAATTTTGGACCAGTGTATTCTTGATAATAAAACTCATTGATTTAATGGAATGTATACTAATCTTAACCAGTACTGACGATACACAAAATTCTCTTCTAAAGATTCCTTCTCCATAAGCCTTTTGTAACTTTCCTGTTTACATTCAGAGTTTGTCCTGAGTTTTCCTTCTTTAAATAACCAGTCTTACTTTAGTGATGTAGGCAGGCCGGGTCTAAGGACCCAGAGGCATTCCATAGGAGGACCAGCCAAGAGGGCACTTGGCTTCATGCAGAATACAAATCAAATGTGAGTCAAGAAGACGTGAAAACAGAATTTAATGAATAGTGTAAAGGATAGAGTATAGCCGTGTCTGGGAGACTTGAAAAGGAGAGGAGAGGGAGTTACTTGGTGTCTCTCTGTTACTTGGTGTTTAGGGATATATATTGGAAAGGGGTCCAAGGTCCATGTTCTTTGACAAATTCAGGGTAGGGTCTGATCAAAGGCAAGTGTCAGGTGAGTAATAGTTGTTATTTCATAAATCATTGAAGGTATGCTGGCATTGGCCAAAGTTTGTTTGAAAGGGACGTTCTGGAATATGTTTAGGATCCAGTTCTCAGTCATCAGGTGTTTGGTGGGTAGGGCCTAGAATGAAATTCAGAGAAATGATTAACTTTCTTGCTTTCCACTTGGAATGAGAACATAGCTTTTTTGGTTTATTCAGATGGAAGATGAAAATACAGAACATGGGAAAAGGAACCTAACAAAAGAAAAGCAGAAATGGAGCCTTTCTGAAAATGGAGTTTCCTTTAGTTTCCTTATCTCATCTCCTTCCTATGGGAGTTTTACCCTCCTCATTCTTCAGGGGTGTTGAAAGATGAAGGTCTTCTCTTCTGGAGCTTCTTCAAGCTGAAAGGAATTGTAGATCCTGTCTATTGGGAGACATAAAAATCTTGAGCTACCTGATTAAATGAAGGCCTACTCTTCTTAGATTGTCTGACTCAGAGGCATCTTTGAAGTGCCTTTCTAGAAAGCATCCATTCAGATAATTTGTCCAATATGTTTATTTAAAATATGTAGCAACTATAGCCCCCAAAGTGAAGAAGACCTCGCATAATTGCTGTAGGTATTGGTAAAAAAAAAAGTTTTCTCTACCAAGACCATTCATTTCTACTAGACCAGGAAGAAATCCAGGCATTGAGGGAACTGAAGAATCAGACATTGCCTTAATTTGAATATTCAGGTCTGCTCAAACTTTAGGTATATTAGCAGAGTTATCTGGGATATACATGTAACATTCAGTCTCTATAATAGCACAAGTTCCTCCTTGAGCTGCTGCTATTATATCCAAATCCATCCTATTTTGTAATACAGCTTTTCTCATTAATTCAGCTTCAGAGTTTAACAAGGAAAGCCCATGCATCATATAATTAATGGCTTGTGTGATATAGTTGGTTAGGGCCTCCGTATGCCAGATAATGTCTTCTATTCCCATTTGGGGCAAAAAAAAAAAAAAACAAAAATGCTTAACTGGTGATCATACCAGTGAAAGCCTGATTGTGTCCAGTGGTGGAGTAAGTGGGGATAATTTGCAGGTGTAAGGTATTTCTTTACACCATTTCCCTTGTATCCAGGGAAAGCCTAGGGTACAGACCCTATCATCTAGTAGGTAGCCATGGCCTCAAATTGGTGCCACATAGTGATTGAGTTCCATTGGATGCTAGCCATCTGATGCCAGGTCATCTCACCCAATGAGTTGCAAACCATTTGGTTGATAATAGAACAATAGTATGCACACAAGCTTCTGGGGAGAGGCATCGTAGTTTGCATGTGGCATTAGACCATACATTACAGATACGCTTTCTTTGCTTCCCACAAAAGAGGGCCTTTTGGTTTGATTTGCTTATAATAGGAGTAAACTACAAACATTCATCTAATATTTGTAAATAACCATCTTTAGTATATCTCATATTATTAGGTTTAACTGTTATCCATAGAACTTTCTCATCTGCAGTTTTGGAATTGGAATATTCAGTCATGATTTTGATAGTCTGAGGGTAGGAAAAGGGTTGTTCACGGCCTGGAGAATTTCACATAGTAATTACCATTAGGCCAAAGAACATTTTTGTTAGTAATAGAGATGTACCTATACATGCTTGTATTTCGTTGGTATATCATATCTTTTCTATTGGTGTAAATAATGCCAGTTTTTTGGTATTAGTAATGGAAAAACCCACCAAAGGAGACCTGAAGTGTCCTGAAGGGAGGAGGCCACAAATCCAGGAAGGACTTTTCTGTAAGCTATCTGCATAATGTTGAACCTACTGCAAAAGTCAATTGGGGCTGTTTGATTTTGCTGAGATTAAGTGTGTAGGGAGAAAACTCAGAAAAATAATAAATAATAAATAAATAAAAATAAATGACTTTAAAAGTTTCATTGAGCTTTATTCATCAGTCCTTTGAAACAGCACCTTAGATCTTCCATAGGTTTGCAGGTATAGATGGGTATTCCCTCTATGGGATCCTGTGGGGACTCACCAGAAATAAATTTATTTTTTTTTAAAGATTTTATTTATTCATTACACAGAGAGAGAGAGAGACAGAGACAGAGACAGAGACAGGCAGAGGGGGAAGCAGGCTCCATGCAAGGAACCCAAAGTGGGACTTGATCCGGGGTCTCCAGGATCATGCCCTGGGCTGAAGGCAGCGCTAAACTGCTAAGCCACCGAGGCTGCCCTAAATTTATTTTTTTTTTAATATTTTTACTCATTTATTTGAGAGAGAGAGAGAGAGAGAGAGAGAGAGAGAACTTGAGTGGGAGGGGCAGAGGGAGAGAGAATCTCAAGCAGGCTCTGCCCTGAGCACAGAGCCTGATGTGGAACTCAATCCCATGACCCAAGTTCACAACCTGAGCTGAAACCAAGATTGGATGCTTAACTGACTGAGCTACCCAGGCCAGGCACCCCAACAAGTTTAATTCTTGATAAGTGTACCTGGCTTGTTATGCCCCTTAGTTTTACAGCTGTAGGGGTATTAAGTAAAACTTGATAGGGTCTTTCCATTTGGGGCTAGGCTGTTCCTTTGGAGACCCTCACTTCCATGTTTTAGTAATACCATACTCTGTCTCTACTGTTTGAGAACAGCTATTGATGAGGGAGCAGGACTAGCTGAGGACAAAGCACAGCTGATGCCCCACAAACAACCACCACCAGGGTGGGATATGTGTGACATTCTTCAAGAAGCTTCCAGTTGTCTTAATGTTAATGCCTTACTAGAGGGAAAAGCAATCTTTAACTTGGCAATGGCAAGGCCTCTAGTATCTTGTAGGTCCTCCTTAGCATATGAAAATCCTTTTGAAATCTCCTTTTTTTGCTTACCTCCCCCAACTCTGCAAGTATATAATCAGTTACCCCTCACAGGCCCAGAGCAGCTGCTCTTCCTGCCCATGGGTTCTGTCCCTCTGCTTTAATAAAACCACCATTTTGCACCAAAGACATCTCAAGAATTTTTTCTTGGTTCTTGGCTCCGGACCTCACCTATATTCCAAAACTTCATCAGCTGTCATTCTTTGGAGACAGAAGTATATTATTTCCATATTCCTGAAACATATTACTTTCTTCCCTTTAGCAAAAATGTATTCCCATTCCTCATGTGCTTTTTCCTCAGAAAACATTATCTTACTTTGCTTGGATAAAAGTTGTTTCCTTTATTTCTGATAATCTTAATTACATTTATGAGAATTTTTAACTTCTAGAAACCTTAGTTTCTAGTGAAAACTAAGTAGTAAGCAATTGTGAGCAGTTTGTTATACCAGCACTTTTTTTTTAGATTAGCAAAGTTTTGTAATACATTTCATAATTCTAGAAACATGTTTTGCATAGTACCAATTTAAAAAATAAAGCACAAACCTGGGGTGCCTGGCTGACTCAGTTGGTAGAGTAAGTGACTCTTTATCTCAGGGCTATGAGTTGGAGCCCCACAGTAGGTATAGAGATTCCTTAAAAATAAAATCTTAGGGGCAGCCCACGTGGCTCAGCAGTTTAGTTCCGCCTTCAGCCTGGGGCATGATCCTAGAGACCTGGGATCGAGTCCCATGTCCGGCTCCTTGCCTGGAGCCTGCTTCTCCCTCTGACTGTGTCTCTGCCTCTCTCTCTCTCTTTGTGTGGCTCTCATGAATAAATAAATAAAATCTTAAAAAAAAATAAAATCTTAAAAAATAATAATAAATCACAAACCAGGTTTAAGACCCATATTTATCTTTAGTTTCTCTGCAATAAGACAAGCGTAGATAAACATATGTTTAGTGCTTAATGTTTTCTTATTTTATCTTATTTGGAAATTATATTTAAGAAATTTAGCTAATCATCTAACTTAATAAAACTCCAAAATTCAGATTATCAAACATTTTCCAAGCCATTCATAAATTCATCTATGAATCTTTGAATCTTATTTTTAACTGTTTAATCTTTTTCTTAACAGTTATGCTTAATTACCCACAAAACTTCATGAGGCAATAGACAATGTCAACCATTCTAATTTTTAATTTTTTTCTACCAACTTGCAACAGAAACAACTCACTGGACCTTCATTAAACACAGGTAAAATTAAAGTCTTGCATTTAATGCTTAACTGTAAAGACAATTTTATTTTAATTAAATCAACAACCTTAAATTTAGCTTTAATATCAAATATTTTCCCAGATTTTGTGAACTTGAGAAAACATTTTGGTTAGTTTTTAGCTTTTTCAGAATTCAGAATTTTTCAAAATTTCAGAATTTTGAAATGCCCAGTTCCCATAAGCAGTTGCTTTTAAACCAGCTAAATAGAGCGCTTTTACAAATGAATTTTAGCAATACCATCTAGAGGTAGAAAAATATCTCACATTTATGACATGAATGGATACACATACACAGACAAGATGCAAACAATCTTATAGCTTTTGTTCTATTTGTAGAAATGATGTTACAGGCTGAATTCCCAAATATCTCCCTAATTTGTGTGTGTGTGTGTGTGTGTGTGTGTGTGTGTGTGCAGTATGCACGTATGAAAAACTTCTCCCTCAAGTTCTCCACAATTCTGTTTCGAAGAACTGTTCTTAGGTTCTAAGGAAGATGAAGGTAGAAATTTATATCACAAAGATAGAGAGAAGTCATCTACATTTTTTTCATGGTGAAGATTTGATGCTTATCTGTCTGTTCTGAAAAGTGATGGAGTCTGGGCACAGAAGTCATTCTAGCAATTTGTATTTTTTTTAAGTCTTTTCCTATTTTATTTCTTCAGTTTCAGGCAATTGTGTGCTGTTTACATTTTAAAGGCATAAGATTTATAATTTCAGGGTACAGAAAGAATTAAAAAAATATTTTCTCCCAGAGTTTCAGGATAATTTCAATTTAAAATTCACCTTCCTTTCTCCTCAGTATAGTTTTGTTCCAATAGCTTGATCTTTTACAATATACAGAAACAATGTAAGAGGAATAGGCAGGGTTTGGGGATCGGTAAAGATAGGTGGGAGGGCTTTGAATGGTTTTAGGGTTGCATTTCTGGTTTCATAGATTTGTAAAACAGATTTATTTTTAACTCTCCAAATAACAAGATTATAGTTTGAATAGCAGGTGATTGTCCTGCCTTCTTAACTAAATTTGCTTCTTTATATTAAGGAGATTTTTAAATTAAAATTGAAATTAAAATATTTTTATTTTTGTAAAACCTGTATAAAGCATTTTAATAAAAGCTTTCTTTTGGGTACATAGTTCAACCTTGGTTTCTGATGTGGAAATGTTGGTGTTTGTAGCTGATGGCTAAGAAAGAATTCTTGATACATCTTTGGTACAATAAGGTGTTTTATTATAGCACAAGGACTGGACCTTTGGGCAGAAAGGGCTGCCCTGGAGTGTGAGGAGCAACTGATTATATACTGTAGTGTTGAGGGAGGTAAAGACATTGGAAGTCTTCAAAAGGACTTTTATATGCTAAAGAAGACTCACAGGATCCTGGAGACCTAGCTGTTGTCAAGCTAGGGTTATTTTTCCCTCTTGCAAAGCATTAACATTAAGACTGTTGGGAGCTTCCAGGAGGAAGGTTATGTTCTGTCTGCCTCAAGTATTTGTCAGCGGGCTGCAGGTCATAAGGAAATTGAATTTTATCTACATTTCCTTCTGCTTTTGTTCCCCATATCGGCTTCTATTAGTCCTTGAATATTGGCCCTTCACAGATCATTTGTGGGAGAGTCTAGAAGAAAATTTTGATCCTCTTTCTTGTGACAGCGTTTTGTGAATGGTCATTGATCTTTTTAATCTCTAAAATTGGTAGGATGTTTTCAAAGTGGAGGTAAAATGTCTTAGTAATATAAAAGATGTTGCTTCTATCGAGGAGACACAAATTCTTTTGCAGTGGGGAGTCTAGGATAACACTTGCAAAGGACATCACATAAGAACCTGAAGCTGGTATTATCAATCCCTTGAAGGTAGGAGCAAAGCAAGCCTGTAGCCATTCTCAGGTGCTTTAGTTAAATTTAGTTCCTGTCTTTCAACATTTACACTTTGAACCTAGAGGTTAGGCCTAGGTAAATCTAATAGGGAAGGCTAAATTAAAACAGGCAAATGAGACCAGATTTTAAAGGGAATTTACATTGGATGTGGACATTTATTTCAATTTAAGTCTAATTTCTGTGATTTTATTTTGTCAAGGGAGTCCCTAAGACTGGCCATTATACTAATAAGACAATTGAGAGCTCTTTGTGAGGTTTATTTTTCTTTCAAGCATAGCTAATTTATGTCTGGCCATAGACAAGTAGGTCTAATAGTGACTCAGACCAGTAAGCCTTAATGGCCTAACCAAGGGTACAAGGTATCCAAAGAGGGCATAGGTGTTATAGCCCCATGATTCTAAAGTTTACTCCCAAAATTAGTCTAAGAAAGCAAAGGCCTTCCCTGCACAGGCAGTAAAGATGGTGTGGTTAAAATGGTGATTTTGGTCTCCCACAAAATTATGAGATGTCTCCAGTTACCAGGAGGAGATAATCTGTGCCATGGGGCAGGTGACACTGGAATGACTCCCCATCACTAGCAAGCAACAAATGTTAGGATGGCAATGGTTCTTATGATGTAGGAAATGTTGGAGTTCAGAGCTGAAAGTCAAGAAAGCATTCTTGAGACAGTTTCAGTACAAAAAGGTGTTTTTATTGAAGCACGGGGACAGAACCCTTGAGCAATAAGAGCTGCAATGAGGTTGTGACAGGTGACTGATTATATGCTTTCATGTTGGGAGGGGGTCAGCAATAGCCTAAGTCTCCAAGGAATTTTGGAAGCAAGGTTTCCAGGACCTTGAGGGCGCTAACCATTGTTGGGAAGGGCCATTTATTACTGTCTAATAAAACGTTAGTCATGAGACCCTTCAGATGTAAATCAGTGGGCCAAGTGTTTAGAGGATGATTCCTAGCATGTATCTTGGGGGGTGGAGATAGAGGAAATTTCCAAAGGAATCTTTATACATTAAAGAAGATTTACAGGAACCTGGAGGGGGGGTGCGGTGGGTCGCAATAGTGTTAAGATTGCCTTTTGCCCTTAGCAAAGTGTCATCATCAAGGCAGCTGTGCTCCCAGAGGAAGGTTACTCTGCCTGTTTCAGGGACTTGTCAATAGGCTGTAGGCAGTAAGGAAATTAAATTTTTTTCTTTTGCCTTTGTTTTCTACATTATTTATGCACTGGAATCTCTCATGACAAATACCCCTGAAAGTTGACTTGGCTGAACAGAGAGAGAAGGCAAGAGAGATGGATCCAGAGGGAGATCTAGAGAGAGAGGTGGGGTTGGAGATCAGACTTGGATTCCCAGCCTGTTCAGCTGGCCACCACAGTGTACCCCAGTAAGTGCACCCTCAGTATGGCGAGACCAAAGAGAATATTCTCACCGGTCACAAAACCAAGCTCTTAGGTCATAGAGCAAGGAAAAGGGAAAATATGTATACATTAGCCATTTTGATTAAGTTTGGGTCTTTTGGAGTCATGTTAATTCCCAAGAGGGATGTGGCGCATGGTTGGAGGCTGTGATGTTTGAGTGTACCTCAATGCACAGAAGACGTCCCTTAGCAACAGATGACAAACAACATGAAAGACACAGACAAAGGGAAATGAAGACCATCAATGGGAGGAGATGGGCCAGAGTTGCTAGGCCCAAAGAACTAGTTCAACAGATATTTTCTCCTACTAATCTAAATTTAGAAAGAGAGAAAAAGGACTCTTACCATTCTCACTCCATAGACTCTGCAGATAGAGATTCCAGGAGGCTGGTATGGTAAGAAATATTAGCTTCCACTGGCTGTTTGTCAGATGCCCCAAGGATTTCTCAGCTGCAGCAGTGTCCAGGAGGAGCAGTGTCCCATAAGTTAAAGCAACCTGCCAACCACACCAGCCGTCAGGGAGGAAAATCTTCCGCTGCCCTGTGGTTCTTCTAGCTAGACTTAGAATTGTATCAATATGGGAGAGATTAAAAGGAGAAAATCAAATTTAATAGGTGTACCGAGAGGGAATCCTCAGGGACTTGAAATCCCAAAGATGTCGAGCAATATGAAGTTTACATGAGATAAGGATTGGGGTAGGTTCTGAGGATACAATGGGAAAATAAACCATTAGGAAGGTGAAAAAGATGTTTGGGGAAAGAAAGGTTTCTCTATTATGCACGTGAGTTTCTTAAGGAAAGGACAGTCTCTCTTAATAACTCTCTTCCTGCTATAGGGTGGCTCCTTTCCAATGGAAATGTAGGGAGTTGAGGGGGAGGCAGAGAGTTCCTGCATCTGGTGGGTTTTGATTACTTTAACTTGAAATAATCTTGGTGTGAGAAGGCCCATCTTGGGGCAGCCTGACCTTGGCCCCAGCACTGACATCTCCAACTGGATTTACTCCAATGACGTTTGCCAATAAAGTTACGGAGACTATAGTAGGGATTCTGTACGTATACCTACCAGTGTTCTGACGAGAAGCAGATGGTAAAGTCAAAAGTGTTTACCTAAAAATAATGTAGTCAAGAGACAGTTAACAGAAGTATGGCCAGGTTTAAGAGAACAAACAAGGGATGCTGAGACACTAGTAGACTTGAAATCCAGGGAAGACAGTACCATTCCTGGGGCTACAGAGCAAAGGGGAGAAACAGTATATGCAAAGACTAGTGAGAGTTGGAGCCACAGAAGATAGGCTGCCTGAGGGGAGCTGGCCGTGTGTTGGCATGCCTCGCTGGAAGAACGAAATCTGTTGCCAGAGGGCATGGCTCCCAGGAGTCAAAAAATAAATCTGGGTAGTAGAGGACACAGACCAAAAGCAAAGTATGCTCCTGGAATTTATGATTCAAGGCTCACTGATATTTAATAATCCACAGAAAAATTAAGAATATCCAATGAGGAGGTGGAAAAGTGATTTGAGATAAAATGTGCAAAATAGAAACATTCTTGAAAAAGAGAGATTCAAGGAGAATGTGACCAGCTATGAAGGATGTTGAAGAAAATCCGGATGACCAAAAAAAAAAAAAAAAAAAAACAGAGTTTATTGAATAATCCTCAGTGGTCTTCATAATTTCTCTTTCAAAGGAAAGGATCATAGTGAGCAAATGCTGAAGCTTAGAGCATGGAGAAAGAGAAATGCAGAGCACAATCCATTTATTTGTGAAATTTTGTAGTGGAAGGGGATAGAAAAGTAAAATTAATCAAATGGAGGAATATATATATATATATATATATTTTTTTTTTTCTCCATGAAGGGTGAGCTTTAAATATACTGGGGAAAAAATTTGTTTCTAGACCCAGGAAATATCAGCTATTTCTACTCTTTCTCTGTCTGTTAAAGAGACATCCTTGCATATGAATCTCACTATAGTATATATAAATGGTAGGAAGTATGTTAAATTGAGAAAGATTAAAGACATTGTTAATGTTTAAATAAGAGAAGGCATTTAGCGTCAAAACTATTAATATCTCATGGCATAAAGCTATATTAATGAGAAATTTTATGTTTTTAAATACACAACTTAACAATTTAACAATGATAATTTACTTTGCTAATACCAATCTTCACCCTGACTAATACTTGATCTTATGTTTATGGAAGCATTGGTTCCACATTTAGAAAGAGATATACTTCCAAGTAAATTCTCAAATTCATTGCCATTGAAACATCAAATACTTGGGAAAAGCAATGTTTACAGAGGATAATCTGAAGGCAATGAAATCCATTCATTCCTCTAGATACTCTGAAACTATTTCTAGATTAAACCAGTCAGCAGAGAGCGGAATACCTGCATTGAAAGCCTTGATTACCATTGTAAAATTTTGTTTACTGAATTGTGTTTTGGCATTTTTCCACGGGACTACATTGAAGGAAACTGTAAGAAACCTCCTATGAGATTTGTTGTTATCTTCTTATACAGATGTCATTGAACACTTTGTTTATTGTGTATCACGGTTCCTTTTACGAGGGGACTCGTTTGAGAAATCTCTTTCTGGGCTCAGTACCAGGAGTCTTATGGTTCTTTAAGCAGCTGGTTAGATTTTATTTTTACAGACAAGATGAACCTCACACCTGATTGTGTCTCCATCTGTGTAGTATTGATGTAGGAAAAGATGTTAGCATTCGAAGCCAGTGGCCAATAAAGAATTCCTGAGACGTCTTTGGTGCAAAAAGGTGGTGTTATGAAAGCATGGGGACAGGATCCATGGGCAGAAAGAGCTGCACTAGGGTCATGAAGAGTGGTCCATTATAGACCTTCAAGTTGGGTGGGGGTTAACGATAGCCTAAGTCTCTAAGGAATTTTGGAACCAAGGTTTCCAGGACCTTGATGAAGCTAGCCATTGTTGGGAAAAGGTCTAATATTTATTACTGTCTAATAAAACCTTAGTCATGAGAGCCTTCACATGTGTCTCGGTGGGTCATATGCTTGGGGAATGGTCACCAACATGTATCTTGGGGGGTTTAGAGATAAACTCCTAAAGGAATTTTATTTATTTATTTATTTGTTTGTTTGTTTATTTATTTATTTATTTATTTATTTATTTATTTATTTATTTTTAAGGAATTTTTATATGATAAAATAGAACTCCAGGATCCTGAGGTCGGGGTGAGGAATATCAGGCTAGGATTACCTTTTACCCTTAGCAAAGTGTCAGCATCTAGGCAGTTGAGGTTCCAGAGGAATGTCACTCTGCCTGTTTCAAGGACTTGTCCATTGGCTGTAGGTAGTAAGGAAATTTAATAATTTCTCTTCCGCCTTTGTTTCCCACATCAATATGCCAGGAATCTTAAAGCCAAAGTTTTAGATACAATTCCGAAAAAAAAAAATGTGGTTTGTCTTTATCAAAGTAGTATATAGATGAATATTTTTAAGCCAATATTACAAAAAGAATTTCATTTAAATAACAAAACTTCCCATCCCAATATCTTCTCTGGTTCCACTCTCCCTATATAGTCACATTGCATTTTGTTTATGTCTCTACTTAGAAATTACCTACTGACTACTGACTTCTAGCTAGATCAATTTGTAGTTAGCTAACTTTTCCCCACATCCAGCCTGCTTTTAGAAATGATAGCAAATATTTTAAACCATTTCTTTGTTAATTTTGTTCCTTCTAGTACTAGTAAGTGGGTTTGCTGTTCTATTGAGTTTTGGAAATGTCTCCTGACTCATGTGAAGGACATGGATTTTATCCATTGTGTTCTTTCTTCTACATTCTTTCAAACATTTCCATCTCCAGACTTCTGTCAGTTATGGTCTATTTGAACATTTGCTACATTTGATAACATTGCCTTTGCTTTTCTTACTCTATGTTCATTTCAAATATTAACCAAAAAACGACAATGGATAGCATTTATCTAATTATTTTCACTCTTTCTTATGGCTTGACATGTAGGGAAGTTTGGAGAGAAAAATAATATAGATGCATAAAATAATGAAGTTATATAGAATATACAGTAGAGAGGAGAAAAAAGAATATACAGCAGAGATTTTTCTGATGCAATTATAACTACATGCCTGATATAACCACTAAGAAAGAGTTCAGTAATTTCTTGGAAATTTAAGCATGTATCTACTCTGTGAGGCAGAAATTCTCTCCCTATGCATTTATACAATGCTCACAGCAATTTTATTCATAATAGTAAAAAAATAAAATAAAATAAAAAAACCCGGAAACTGCCCTAGAGTCTCTTAAAAGAAACATGGCTAAATAAGCTGTGGTATATTGATACAATAAAATACTACTCAGCGATAAAAAGAAATAAACCATGAATACACACAAAAGCGTAGCAGAATCTTAATGTTATTCTGAGTGAAGGTGAGTTTGATCACTTTAATGAGAAGTTCAAGAAAAGGCAAATTTAATCTCTGGTGTTGGAAATTGGAAAAGTGTTTCCACTAGGGTTGAGAGTGCTACTAACTAAGGTGGGTGATGATGGTGGATGCTGACAAGGGAGGTTTCTGGGTTAATAAGAAATGTTTTGTATCTTGATGGGGAGGGGATTGCATGGGCAAACGCATTTCTCAAAACTGATCAAACTCTTCACTTAAGATCTTTGCAATTTACCTTTGTAAATTATATCTCAATTAAGAAAAAGCCTTAAAAAATAAAAAAAAGAAAAAGCCTTATCAATGCCTACATAGTCTGTAGTTTATTAGGAGACCAACAAGTGATTATATGCATTTTTACTATTTAGTATAATAAGTGCTGTTATATAGGTAGGTGTAAAATTTCAGAAGTGCATAGACGTCATATAACCCCTATGCAGTGAGACAATGTTACACATTTATCAAAGCTGTCCCCCTTTTGTATTATATTTCCTAGTCTCTTCCACCCTAAGATTAAGTAAAGCCAGTAGGAAACATGACCAGTGGAATGTGTGAAGTGATATCCTCTATATATATATATATATATATATATATATATATATATATATATATATATATCTTCTACTTCTAAACCTGGTCCTACCCTGACCTGTACCTTCCTGTCTGCTTTTTCTTCTGTTTCTGTGGTGGCCTTGACAACCAGATGTTGTCCCTGAAAGATGAGGTGGAGCTGAGCCCTCCACTCCCTTCCTTCTATACTGAATTGCAACGTGAATAAGAAAGAATCATGTGTTCCCTGAAACCCCTGGAGGGAAGGAAAGAAGAAGTGGAGGAGGAGAGGAGGAAGGAAGGAAAGACAGGACAAGAGGGGAAGAGGGATCTTAGGAATAAACTATGGAGGATGATTAAGCCATCAAAAAGATGGAATCTTTTGGATAGGCTGAGAGCAGTTGAGCCAAAGCATAAAACCTATAAAACACCATCATCATGTGATCCCTGTAAGAAATAAAGTGATAGAAATTTAAGAATTAGATTTTAAAACATTTTACCTTATTATTTTTCTAAGTAAAATTACCATTCTTACCTCATAATCCTTAATTATTTAATGGTTCTTCTGATAAAATACTTCTAAACCTTGTAACTGCAAAATGAAAAAGATAAGACCTCTCTCATTGAGTCAAGAGCAGAAGTGCTCAGAGAAGGTGGTACTTCTTTTATGTGGATAGAATGTTTTGGCATTTGCTACACGACATGTTGCCATGGCTTTATAACCCCCAATTTATAGCAGAGCTCAAGTGAATTACCTGTGTGAACATCTGATTTGCATTTCTTTTTTGTTTTTTTGTAAATTTATTTTTTATTGGTGTTCAATTTGCCAACATATAGGATAACACCCAGTGCTCATCCCATCAAGTGCCCCCCTCAGTGCCCTTCACCCATTCACCCCCACCCCCCGCCCACCTCCCCTTCCACCACCCCTAGTTTGTTTCCCAGAGTTAGGAGCCTTTCATGTTCTGTCTCCCTTTCTGATATTTCCCACTCATTTTTTTCTCCTTTTCCCTTTATTCCATGTCATTATTTTTTATATTCCCCAAATGATGAATGGATAAAGAAGATGTGGTCTATGTATACAATGGAATATGACTCAGCCATTAGAAATGACAAATACCCACCATTGGCTTCGATGTGGATGGAACTGGAGGGTATTATGCTGAGTGAAATAAGTCAATCGGAGAAGGACATCTGGGATTGAATGTGTATGTGTGTGTTAATTTTCACATTTCTCCCAGCATTTATCTGCTGATTTTGACATGATTTTTGCCTGACCATTTTCTTTTTGCTGCATGATCTCTGTGATTCCTGGCCACTTATAATGATATCCCCATGCCTCTGGGAAAATTATTTTGATGTGCCTAGGGTCTTCATTCAGACTAGAATGCTTTTTTTTTTTTTTTTTCTCCTTCTGTAGGATATGACAAAACGTGGTTTATTTACTGTGAATGGTTGCTCAACTGGCTTTGGTGCATTCAGAAATAATGAGAGCTATGAAATGTAAACAGGTGGGAGTTAAGGAATGCTCTTTTTTTTTTTTTTTTCATTCATTTAATCAGGCACTAAACGGATACTCATTGAACAGCAACCATTGTGTAGGGACATCAGATATAGTGATGGACCAGAGGTTTGAGCACAAACTCCAAAGCTGGCTTACTACCAAAATAGTCGTTAGGTGGATAATTAAGTACACAATGAAGTAATTTCATTTGAGTGAGGAGAATGAGTATGGGGTGTTAATGAGGACCCCCAGCAGAACATGGGAATTGAGGAGTGAGGGTCTGGGAATATCCTTACCTTCAGGAAGTGCTATCTGAGCTGGGTCCTTCCAGACATGTTTGTGCAGCCGCATAAAGATGATGACAAGAGAGCTGAGGTGACAAAGCCAGATCTGGAGAGTAACAGATGCAGCATTTTTTGAAAGTACTTCTTTTCTTCTTGCCTCAGCACGGAGTGGAACCTGGCCTGGAGACACACATCAAGGCAGCAAAATGGAAAGTCCATTACTATATTTTGGTATAAATTGTTAGCATGGGGAAAATAAAATTTAAAATCCAGTAAGACATAAAATTCTACTTTAAAAAAAGTGATTATAACGATCACAGGTTTAAGACATCAACTGAAGGAAGAATCAATATGTGTTTCTGTTGCAGCAGAGATATTTTATATTTTAAAAAAATGAGGTCTCTCACACATGGGAAAATATTCATGTGTTGTTTTTCTCACATAATTTCCCACCCAGGAGACTTGTCTGTAGCTGAGAGCTCCTTCTGGGCTTATGCACACAGTAGCCGTGTGTTTCAGACACACACAATTTTTTTTCAGTTTTTTAAGCAAAACCTTTGCCCTAAGATATACACTCTCATTCTTTTGCTGTAGAAGCTTGTGATCCCTTATTTTAGGTTTCTTGAAAGGTGAGGTTTTAGGGAGGACCAAATATATTTATTCTCTTCATAAAATACTTCATAAGTTACACTTCAGACCCCATAATAGTGAATTTGAGAGAAATGTTAGTTCATGCATCACTCACAGCATACTTCTAAATCCCTATATATTTTCCTCCAGTCTGATAAATTATATGCTTCAAAGGATGACAAAATGCTTTCCCAAAGTTTATTGGTTTTTAAATGCCAAGTGGCTGAAAAGTTTTTCAATGATTTTAGACTTCTGCATCCTATTGGAGTTGAGGGGAGGATTTATCAATTTGAAAGATTCTCTCAGACCCAGGGTTGGCAAGCTCTAGCCTGTGGGTTAAGTCTGGTCCCTGTTCTTTTAAAGACTATGAGTATGATGGTTTTTACATTTTTCAAGTGTTGTTAAAATAAAAAGGAAGAATGAATTGAACACCAATAAAAAATAAATTTATTATTAAAAAAATAATAATTACAAAAAAATAAAAATAAATAAAAAGGAAGAAGAAAGAATACGGGACTGAGAGGTGTGCAGCCTGCTAAGCCTAAAATATTAACTGTTTGGTGCTTTATAGAAAAAGTGTGCCTCTTCCTATCTTAGGCCATCTGAACTCTTGTTCCAGTTAGAATAAATGTTTAGTACCCCATGGTGGGAAAATTTTAGTTATTAAAACTTTAGCAATGTTTAGATTATAAAATTAGCATTCTGAACAACTCATATATATATATATATATATATATATATATATATATATATAAATTCTAACTCTTTGCTCTATATTTAAGTTTTTCTTTTAATTCCAGTTAGCTAATGCACAATGTTCTATTAGTTTAAGGTGTTGTATAATATAGTGATTCAGTAATTCCATACATCACATGGTGCTTGTCATGACAAGTGCCCTCCTTCATCCCCGTCACCTGTTTCACCCACTCCCCACACCCCTTTCTGCTGTAAAGTTTAGCAATTTTTAGGGGAGTTACTCTCAAGTACCAGCACAGCTTTAACGTGGTATTGCTCCCTTAGCTTTACTAAGCTTAAAGCTTTATTAGTTACATAAATGCTTTGTTAGTTAAAAACAAACAAAAACAAGCAAAAAAACCTCCCAAACCCTATTCTTCTAAGCATATATGCAAGTCACAGCCAGTAGAGGAGATTTCATAGCAATGGCATATAATTCACAAGCTCCTGTAAATTGATTTTTCAGTCTTAACAATGATGAATTTGTTGGTTGTTTTCATGTCTCCACAAAACCTGTATTATTGTGTGACATTTGTTTAAATGAAGGTTGAATATTTTTTAAAGATTTTATTTATTTATTCATGAGAGACAGAGAGAGAGGCAGAGACACAGGCAGAGGGAGAAGCAGGCCCCATGCAGGGAGCCCGACGTGGGACTCGATCCAAGGTCTCCAGGATCACGACCTGGGCCAAAGGCAATGCTAAACTGCTGAGCCACCTGGGCTGCCCATGAAGGTTGAATTTTAAAGCCTGTTGTTTTATTCTGGAAAGATTAAAATACCTTTTAATTCTTTTGATTTTTCATGCAGATTTCCAGTTCTTAAATATTTTGTAAGTATCAGCTGAGTGTTTTACCGTGTTTATTCTTTCTTTTCATGTCTGTCTGTAAAATCGCAAAGAGATGTGAAAGAGTCAAGTTATGTGAAAGGAAATGCTTCTTTTCAAGACCTATGGCCTTGTACTCATTGCTACTAAAGTGAGATATTCACTAGAGTAGACCAGCCTTTCTTTCCTTTTAGTAAACAGTGTCATTCAAACCTTTTAATTATTTCTATTAAAAGCTGCAGAGGAGCTTTGGCTTAATGACCACGATGGGAGCATGTTTTGGGGGAAAATGTGTAAGAAAAGAAAATACTAATTTTGTCAAAGTTTGTGGAAATAAAATTGAAGAGAGAAGGAGAGTGTGCAGGCAAATATGCTTTGTAATAAATGAGCCAGAAATCAAATATACATCCAAAATGTGGTATGATAAAAATTATCAAACTTTAAATTTGGATCCAAATATGCAGTATCAAATATCAAAAATAAAATATGTTGTGCCTAAATAGAAAAACCTTTATTCCTAACTGAAAATTTTATTTTCAAACAAAAGTCAGTGTGGAGATGCCTCCTAAGCTTGGTGCTTTGCCCTGGGTTGACCTTACTCAGCTATTTGACATCCAGTAAGTTCTCTGAACTGAGTTTCCTGATTTGAAAAAAGAGCATCCCTAACAAACTTAAGATTTTTCTAGGAGGCACAAACGATACAGCATGTACTAGGACTCTTTAAATAATAAAGCGATATATAAATATTAGATGTTGTTTTTATTAAATCAGTGCTTGCTTTTCTCCGTATTTCTTAACTTTTCCAAATACTGCTGTATAAAAGGAGACATTTCATATATATATTCATGCCTTTATATTCAAGGCAGTGATCGGTGACACCTACACTCTTCTTCTGAAATGTTTTAAACTTCAATTAAAATAATGTCTTAAATTTATGTCTGCTCGGAAATGAAAAGAAGTGCAAAACACACAACTTACTGATGCTGAGAATGCTGAAGAAAATACCATATGACATGCATTTGTTCATAAATTATACATGTGCCCTCTCTGCGAAGCCCAACTTCAATGAAACGCAACTACTTTAAGCATCTCAAATTCTCGATGTGACCTTTCAAAGTGATGGTGAAATCTCAAATACAATATACCTGAATCTTCACTAATTATCTTTCCATTCAGATATCTTTGTAAGTATTTATTCAGTTGCTTTAAAAAAAAAATCAGAAAAAAAACAAGGAAACAAGACAAAAAATCAAAAGCCCAGAGGTATTCTCAGCATGTTCTGGGTTTAGATGCTGGAATGATGTGTCTACAGATTTTCCTACTTTGTCTTTTCTGATATTCATCCCTTTATAATAGCATAAGGACCAGCAGGAGCTTAGTGGAAGGAGAGCCTGGTTGCCAGTAGGTCCGGGCTCTGTTTTGTTTTCTCTCCTCACATGTGATGCATTTGGGATCCAGCTTGTACTAAGTTTCCCCTCTCTTCTCCTCAGGGCTCATCTCTGTGCCACTGCTCTTCTTCCCTTCTCCCTTAACCCCCCCGCCCCCCCACCGCCCCCCACTCAGAATTACTCGGTACAAGTCCCGCAATTCTGTATTTTATATTATGTTGTTGACTTCTGTTTTCCTGGGAACTTCACCATATTCAGGGAGCGGGTGGCAGTGGGTGGGGGTGAGTAGCCCAGGTCTTAACAATGACGAGTTGTGTAATTACTCTGCTTAAAACTCTCTAATGGATTTCCTTCCGGTATGCTTAAAATGCAATCCACAGCAGGCTCATGGTTTGCAGGCCCTCCTTGCTCCGCCTTCACCTCGCCCAACATCTTCTACCATGTTCTTCCTTTCTTCACTGTATTCCAGAAGCACTGGCTTCCTTACCATCCTGGAACATGCAAAGTATGCTCAGTATGTGCATGCTGTATATGTAATTTAATATGTACCAACATAACACATATTATGCAACTTAGTGTAATATACATATATTATATATATTGTATTATTTATATATTTGTATGATTTATTTATTTATTATTTATATTTATTTATTATTTCTTAGCTGCCTCACTATGCATGTGAATACATAAATGCCAGGAGAACAGAAACTCTGTCTTATTTACTCCTGTAACCCCAGTGACTTGAGCAATATACTGTACATAGAGGCTCTTAGCTATTTCCTGAGTCAATGAATAAATAAGTGATTGGATCAGTGAATGAACGCATATATGAATGAATCATCCCACCACAAGGGCTGAAATTGAGTCTCATCAAGTTAGGTGCCCACCCCTGCGGCTACTGTGTGGCATCTACCTCTCCTGATTCTGGTGGACGGTGGGTAACGTGTTAAAGAAAACCTAGGGGCAGCCCAGGTGGCCCAGAGGTTTAGCACTGCCTTTGTGCCTTTGGCCCAGGGTGTGATCCTGGAGACCCGGGATCGAGTCCCATGTCAGGCTCCCTGCGTGGACCCTGCTTCTCCCTCTGTCTGTGTCTCTGCCTCTCTCTCTCTCTCTCTCTGTCCCTCATGAATAAATAAATAAAGTCTTAAAAAAAAAAGAGACAGAGAGAAAATCTAGCTGCTGTTACTCAAAGAAAGAGAAGTTGCTCAGGAGGAGAAGAATAGATACCTCCCTTTTTGCCACCCTCCCTTTTTTTTCTGCCATTAATACCTTGGAATAGGTTGTCCTATACTATTTTCTCCTATTCCCTTCTCTCAAAATCTTATTAATTCTTCTTTTGAAATATAATATCCGTCTTTTTTTTCACTTTAACAGTAAATAGGTTATATTCTCAAGTTTTATTAAATTGCTTATACAAATTTAAAGTCATGAGCCATGACTTCAGGATCTGCACTTTTTATGTCAAGTCTTTAAAAAGCAGTTTAAAGCCTCCTGTATTTTTCCACACCATTTCAGTTCTTTTCCATGAATTTGAAGAGCCTCATAGTCATTCACAGCCTCCACTGCCTCATCCTGGGGAGAATCAACCAACTGTCTGCCCAACAAAAGCTCAGGGTCACCAAGAGAGGCCTCTTGAGCTAAAGCCCCAGGCTCACATGTAGTTAACCAGCTGGACTTCTGTTCTGTTTTTTTTTTGTTTTGTTTTGTTTTTTAATTCTATTTTTATTTTTTTATTTCTCTTTTAGTGTTGTTCCTCTGGTCAGATGACTACACTTTCTTTTTTTAAACTTTTTTTTTAATTGGAGTTCAATTTGCCAACATATAGCATAACACCCAGTGCTCATCCTGCCAAGTGCCCCACTCAGTGCCCATCACCCAGTCACCCCCACCCCCGCCCACCTCCCCTTCCACTACCCCTTGTTCATTTCCCAGAGTTAGGAGTCTCCCATGTTTTGTCACCCTCACTGATATTTTCACTTACTTTCTCTCCTTTCCACTTATTCCCTTTCACTATTTTTTATATTCCCCAAATGAATGAGAACATATAAGGTTCGTCCTTTTCTGACTGACTTATTTCACTCAAATAATAACCTCCAATTCTATCCACGTCGAAGGAAATGGAGGTAATTCGTCATTTCTAATGGCTGAGGAATATCCCATTGTATACAGAGACCACATCTTCTTTATCCATTCATCTTTTGATGGACACAGGCTCCTTCCACAGTTTGGCTATTGTGGACATTGCTGCTAGAAACATCGGGGTGCAGGTGTCCCGGCGTTTCCCTGCATCTGTATCTTTGGGGTAAATCCCCAACACTGCAATTGCTGGGTCGTAGGGCAGATCTATTTTTAACTCTTTGAGGAACCTCCGCACAGTTTTCCAGAGTGGCTGCACCAGTTCACATTCCCACCAACAGTGCAGGAGGGTTCCCCTTTCTCCACATCCTCTCCAACATTTGTGGTTTCCTGCCTTGTTAATGTTCCCCATTCTCACTGGTGTGAGGTGGTATCTCATTGTGGTTTTGATCTGTATTTCCCTGATGGCCAGTGATGCGGAGCATGTTCTCATGTGCTTGTTGGCCACGTCTGTGTCTTCCTCTGTGACATTTCTGTTCATGTCTTTTGCCCATTTCATGATTAGATTGTTTGTTTCTTTGCTGTTGAGTTTAATAAATTCCTTATAAATCTTGGATACTAGCCCTTTATCTGATACATCATTTGCAAATATCTTCTCCCATTCTGTAGGTTGTCTTTTAGTTTTGTTGACTGTTTCTTTTGCTGTGCAGAAGCTTCTCATCTTGATGAAGTCCCAATAATTCATTTTTGCTTTTGTTTCTCTGGCCTTCATGGGTGTATCTTGCAAGAATTTGCTGTGGCCAAGTTCAAAAAGGGTGTTGCTTGTGTTCTCCAGGATTTTGATGGAATCTTGTCTCACATTTAGATCTTTCATCCATTTTGAGTTTATCTTTGTGTATGGTGCAAGGGAGTTGTCTAGTTTCATTCTTCTGCATGTGGATGTCCAATTTTCCCAGCACCATTTATTGTCTTTCTTCCAGTGGATAGTCTTTCCTCCTTTATCGAATATTAGTTGACCATAAAGTTCAGGGTCCACTTCTGGGTTCTCTATTCTGTTCCATTGATCTATGTGTCTGTTTTTGTGCCAGTACCACACTGTCTTGATGACCACAGCTTTGTAGTACAACCTGAAATCTGGCATTGTGATGCCCCCAGATATGTTTTTTTTTTTTTTTTTTTTTTTTTTTAAATATTCCCCTGGCTATTCGGGGTCTTTCCTGATTCCACACAAATCTTAAGATGATTTGTTCCAACTCTCTGAAGAAAGTCCATGGTATTTTGAAAGGGATTGCATTGAATGTGTAAATTGCCCTGGGTAACATGGACATTTTCACAATATTAATTCTTCCAACCCATGAGCATGGAGTGTTTTTCCATCTCTTTGTGTCTTCCTCAATTTCTTTCAGAAGTGTTCTGTAGTTTTTAGGGTATAGATCCTTTACCTCTTTGGTTAGGTTTATTCCCAGGTATCTTATGCTTTTGGGTGCAATTGTAAATGGGATTGACTCCTTAATTTCTCTTTCTTCAGTCTCATTGTTAGTGTAGAGAAATGCCACTGATTTCTGGGCATTGATTTTGTATCCTGCCACACTGCCGAAGTGCTGTTTGAGTTCTAGCAATCTTGGGGTGGAGGCTTTTGGGTTTTCTAGGTACAGTATCATGTCATCGGCAAAGAGGGAGAGTTTGACTTCTTCTTTGCTGATTTAAATGCCATTTATTTCTTTTTGTTGCCTGATTCCTGAGGCTAGGACTTCTAGGACTATGTTGAATAGCAGGGGTGAGAGTGGACATCCCTGTCTCATTCCTGATCTTCGGGGAAAGGTTCCCCGTGCTTCCCCCTTGAGTATGATATTTGCTGTGGGCTTCTTGTAGATGGCTTTTAAGATGTTGAGGAATGTTCCCTCTATCCCTACACTCAAGAGTTTTGATCAGGAATGGATGCTGTATTTTGTCAAATGCTTTGTCTGCATCTATAGAGAGGATCATCTGGTTCTTGGTTTTTCTCTTGCTGATATGATCAATCACATTGATGGCTTTACCAGTGTTGAAGCAGCCTTGCATCCTAGGGATAAATCCCACTTGGTCATTGTGAATAATCTTCTTAATGTATTGTTGGATCCTGTTGGCTAGTATCTTGGTGAGAATTTTTGCATCCATGTTCATCAGGGATATTGGTCTATAATTCTCCTTTTTGGTGGGGTCTTTGTCTGGTTTTGGAATTAAGGTGATGCTGGCCTCATAGAACGAGTTTGGAAGTACTCCATCTCTTTCTATATTTCCAAATAGCCTTAGTAGAATAGGTATGGTTTCTTCTTTAAACGTTTGATAGAATTCCCCTGGGAAGCCATCTGGCCCTGGACTTTTGTGTCTTGGGAGGTTTTTGATGACTGCTTCAATTTCCTCCTTGGTTATTGGCCTGTTCAGGTTTTCTATTTCTTCCTGTTCCAGTTTTGGCAATTTGTGGTTTTCCAGGAATGTGTCCATTTCTTCTAGATTTCCTAATTTATTGGTGTATAGCTGCTCATAATAAGTTTTTTAAATCGTTTGTATTTCCTTGGTATTGGTGGTGATCTCTCCTTTCTCATTCATGATTTTATTAATTTGAGTCTTTTCTCTCTTCTTTTTAATAAGGCTGGCTCATGGTTTATCTATCTTATTAATTCTTTCAAAGAACCAACTCGTTTTGCTGATCTGTTCCACAGTTCTTCTGGTCTTGATTTCCTTGAGTTCTGCTCGAATCTTTATTAACTCTTTTCTTCTGCTGTGTGTAGGAGCTATTTGCTGTTTTTTCTCCAGCTCCTTTTGATGCAACGTTAGCTTTTGTATTTGAGTTCTTTCTAGTTTTTGGATGGATGCTTGTAGTGCGATGTATTTCCCCCTCAAGACTGCTTTTGCTGTATCCCAAAGATTTTGAACAGTTGTATCTTCATTCTCATTAGTTTCCATCAATCTTTTTAATTCTTCTCTAATTTCCTGGTTGACCCTTTCATCTTTTAGCAGTATGGTCCTTAACCTCCATGTGTTTGAAATCCTTTCAAACTTCTTCTTGTGCTTTAGTTCTAATTTCAAAGCATTATGGTCTGAAAATATGCATGGTATTATCCCAGTCTTTTGGCATCAGACCTAATAAGTGACCCAGTATGTGGTCTATTCTGGAGAAAGTTCCATGTGCACTTGAGAAGAATGTGTATTCAGTTGCGTTTGGACGTAAAGTTCTGCAAATATCTGTGAGATCCATCTGGTTTAGTGTATCATTTAAAGCTCTTATTTCTTTGGAGATGTTCTGCTTTGAAGATCTGTCAATTGTAGAAAGCGCTGTGTTCAAATCACCAAGTTTAAGTATATTATTATCTAAGTATGTCTTAACTTCGGTTATTAATTGCTTGATATTCTTGGCAGCACCCACATTCGGGGCATAAATATTCATGATTGTTAGGTCCTCTTGTTGGATAGACCCTATGAGTGTAATATAGTGTCCCTCTTCATCTCTTACTACAGTCTTTGGGATAAACTTTAATTTATCTGATGAGGATGGCTACCCCTGCTTTCTTTTGAGGACCATTTGAATGGTAAATGGTTCTGCAACCTTTTATTTTCAGGCTGTAGGTGTCCTTCTGTCTAAAATGAGCCTCTTGTAGACAGCAAATAGATGGGTCTTGCTTTTTTATCCAGTCTGAAACCCTGCGCCTTTTGATGGGGTCACGTTCAGAGTTACTACTGAAAGATATCAATTTAGTGTCATCATGATACCTATTCAGTCCCTGTTTTTGTGGATTGTTTCATTAGACTTCCTCTTTCTTTTACAGAGTCCCCCTTAATATTTCTTGCAGAGCTGGTTTGGAGGTCACATATTCTTTCAGTTCCTGCCTATCTTGGAAGTTCTTTATCTCTCCTTCTATTCTGAATGAGAGCCTTGCTGGAGAAAGTATTGTTGGCTGCAGGTTCTTCTCATTTAGGACACTGTATATGCCATGCCATCCCTGTCTGGCCTTCTAGGTCTCTGTGGAGAGGTCTGCTGTTAACCTAATACTCCTTCCCATAAAGTTAGGGATCTCTTGTCTCTTGCTGCTTTAAGGATTTTGTCTTTATCTTTGGAATTTGCAAGTTTTACTATTAAATGTCGAGGTTTTGAGCAGTTTTTATTGATTTTGGGAGGGGGGAGGAATCTCTCTATCTCCTGGATCTGAATGCCTGTTTCCCTTCCCAAGTTAGGGAAGTTCTCAGCTATGATTTGTTCAAATACACTTTCTGGTCCTCCATCTCTTTTGGTGCCCTCTGGAACCCCAATTAAATGTAGATTTTTCCTTCTGAGGCTGTCATTTTTTTCCCTTAACCTATCCTCATGATCTTTTAATTGTTTTTCTCTTTTTTTCCTCAGCTTCCTTCCTTGCCATCAACTTGTCTTCTATGTCACTCACTCATTCTTCTAACTTGTTAACCTTCGTCGTTAGGACCTCCAGTTTGCATTGCATCTCATTTAATTGATTTTTCATTTCAGCCTGATTAAATCTAAATTCTGCAGTCATGAAGTCTCTTGAATCCTTTATGCTTTTTTCTAGAACAACCAATAGCTTTATAATTGTGCTTCTGAATTGGCTTTCTGGCATTGAATTGTAGTCCACATTTGTAACTCTGTGGGAGAAAAGACTGATTCTTTCTTTTGTGGTGAGTTTTCCTTTCTAGTCATTTTGTTCAGTGCAGAGTGGCCAAAAACAACTTGTACTTGATAGAAGCACAAAGTCTTCTCACTGTAGCATTCCAGCTGTTTTCTCTTTAAATCTAAGGCTGAATTCGTAGGTTTTCAGGATGATTTGAAAGTTATCTAGGTAAGTTGGTGGGGACAGGTGACTTAGGGACCCTACTCCTCCACCATCTGGACTTATGTTCTGAAGGCAGCAATTTGGTCAGGAGGATCTTTGGTGTACTCTGAGCCTTTGCCATTCCTTTCCTCAGCTCCTTCCTCCAGATAATCTTCAGCAACTTCTGCTTTGCTGCTGTTGTCAAGTCCTTCCTCCATATCCTCCATGTGGTCTAAAACCACATTAACAAGAGACCTCCTAGTTGGGCACTAATCGCATTTTTTATTTCCCCTTACCAGCACATTGGCATTGATCCTTAATTGCTGGTTCCTAGTCTTTTTTGCCCCCAATATGATCTTCCACCACCCAGGAACTCCTAAAAATGTGGCTCTTATTCTATCATTTCTTTCAGAAAATGCATGCTAGATTATTTTGTCCATAATTAGAACTTGCTAAAACAACCATGATTTTCCACTATGCACACTTCCTTCCAATTAGACATATCTTTTAATACCTATTTTTGAATATGCTTAATTCATGTTTTTAGGGCATGCACAATTTTAGATCTAAAACGGATTGTGCAAATAAGCCAGCCAAGTCTTTTTTTTTTTTTTTTTTTTTTTTTTTTTTTTGAGAGAGAGAGACATAGGGAGAAGGAATGGAAAAAAAAAATTGAGGCCTAGAAGAGTACTCATTCAGAACAAAATGTCAGCATGACTACGTCTAGGCCCCAAGTGTCTTAAGGCCTAGACCCGAGTTCCTTCTCTAAGCCAGGAGTAATCTGTTCTTTGCTGTGTCCTACTCTGCTTGCCTCTATCTCCCTAACATCGTTCTGCCCTCCTGTCCAGCTAGTCTCTCTCTTTTTTTTTATGTTTGCATAGTTTTCATAGAACTCCAAATATTACAGAAATTACTACCTATATTGTGCACTTTTGTAGTTTCTTTCAATCTTGCCTTTTGCATTTTTTTCACATATTATTTTAGGCCTATGTTAATGTGTCTTATAATAAGAAATATACTTTTTGGTCTTTGTCCATCATTCCTGGCACATACCTCCTAAAGCCCTTACACTTTCTTAAGTGATAAGTACAATAAATGTGAAATGGGTATTTATTTTATTGTTATTTATAATAAAATCCTTTGAACCACAGTGTAGTTTGTGCTTGAGGTGATTTTTGGAAAGCCTGTAGATACTCACAAGAAGGGAGTCTGGTTAGCAATGGAACCATCCAGACTTCTGGAGAGTTTAATCATCAATGGCCAATGATTTAATGCTTTCACCTCCATAAAACTCTCTGAAGTTGGCGTTTGGAGATATCTTGGACTGGTCAATATGTAGGTGATCTGGGGGGGTGGCACCCCTTGGAGAAGGTTTTTAAGCCCTTCCCACGTATCTTGCTCTGTGTATCTCTTCTCTCTGATCATTGCTGAGTTGTATCCTTTTATGATAAAGCAGTAATTTAGTAAGTAAACTGATTTTCTTAGTTCTGTGAGCTATTCTAGAAAATAATCAGAACTGAGGAGATCATGGGAACCTATCTATAGCTGGTCTGTCAGAAGCAGATGTGAAAAATTAGACTTGAGATTGGCATCTGAAGTGAGGTGGTCTTGTGGGACTCCTCCCCTCACCTGTGGGATTGACTCTATCTTCAAGTAGATAGTGGTCAGAATTGAGTTAAATTATAGGACCTCTAGCTGGTGTTCATGGAGAATTGGAGCATTTCTTGATGTGTGGGAAACCCCATGCATCTGGTGTCAGTGAAGTTTTGGACTAGAGGAGACACATAGGAGACTGTTTTGCTTTGCTTTCTTTCAGGCCTCAAAAGACTATAAATGTCTCAGAGATAGAGGCCCAAAGGAGTAACTTGGTGGTAGTGGTATAAATATTTATATACCATCACCTGGCACTACAGCAAGTATATCCTCAAATGGAATAAATGGGAGTGACTCAGTCAGTTAAGCATTTACCTTGGGCCCGGGTCTTGGTTTTGAGCCCCATGTTAGGCTCCCTGCTCAGTGGGGAGCCTGCTTCTCCCTCTCCCTCTGCCAGCTGCTCCCCCTATTTGTGCTCTGTCAAATAAATAAGTAACATCTTAAAAAATCTTTAAAATGAAACAAACATGTAATTTTCATTTATTTGCCTTAAATCTTCTAAATTATGATTGTCAATTGCTTTCAATCTTCCTTGAATTATAATTTTATTACTGACATTTTCCCTATTATTAGATTGTGATCATTTTGAGTGTAGTGTCTATGGCTTTAGACAGCTTATGCCCCCCATATTATCTTGCTTGATACTTACTATGGAATTGATGTTTTACTAATGTTTCCTGAATGAATGATAGCCATGCCCGAAGAAAATCCATTTGTTCTCTGCTGAAAAAACATAAACAGTGTAAACTTATCAATGTAAAGAAGGTTTATGGGAAGTCACTCTTTCGACAGAATCTTGTGTAAATGAAAAATATGGAAGAGACACATTTCTGATTGACTCCTAAACTCTGTAAATGTGTTTATGCAAATAAAAAGGTAGAAAACCCTGGCCACTTGCACAATATATTTGATTGTTCTTTTTATTGAACTGATGTTCGAAAAAAATTCAAAGTATGATGGCATGGGAAGGTAACATAGAGAAGATTTTGAAAAAAGCAAGAAAAATAGTTGGAGTCTGAAAAATTGTAATTTAAATGCAAAATATTAGAACTCATAGTTTAAATATTTACTGGATATACCCACTGCAGTGGGTACCATATAGTGTTTCATTCTTCTAATTTATGTGCATTTTCACCTTTGAAAGGACCGGTAGAAATTTTGGCCTAGTTTAAAACCAGACTCGCTTTCAAAAAAAGGAAGTATAGTAGCTTTGTTCAAATTGTTTATAGTAGAAAATATAAAACACTGCCATTGGTAAGAAAATTTAGTTGTATTTTACCACACAGAGAATGTGATTGTTTCCAAAGTACATTTTTCTTGAATTTTTTAAATCCCCCTTTTTTTTTTTTTTTTTTTTTTTTTTGCAGGCATTTCCTGGAAACATCAACTCTGACAGTGTGGTTCGGCATGATTTACAGCATCCGGTTATTGCCCGCTATGTGCGCATAGTACCTCTGGACTGGAATGGAGAAGGCCGCATTGGGCTCAGAATTGAAGTCTATGGCTGTTCTTATTGTGAGTATCTATTGAAATTTGTGGGGGATTTTGTCATCTTCATTTAGTCAGTAACTTGTTTAATTGTGATTATTTAACATTACTTGCTTTCTCTGACAGTAAACTACCTTGTTGTTATATATAGATAATATGTAAGTTTATTTGTATGTTATAAATACATTTTTACATCTTTACACAAACACACATATACAAATACCTTAAGCGAAGGATTTGGAAAGTGATTTTTGGTCAGTAGACTAAAATGACAAAGCTTATTAATTAGGTTGCCCAAAGTCTTATGCAATATTTAAAAAGCAGAAACTTACAGTATTATCCATCATTTTGACTCTTTGTGATAGATTTTGAATGCATTCTTGAGACCTGCCTTCCAATTCTCATCAGTTTCATATTTTACTGTTTTAAAGCTAACCACTAAGTTTTAATGTCAGTGATATTTTATGTCTGTGAGTTTTATTTGCTCCTTTTAATAATTGACTTGGTCACCTAAGACAATTCTTTTCTTTTAATCATGTTTTAAACTCTTTTTTTTTGTATTTCTCAAATGCACTTTATATATATATATATATATATAATGTCTAATGACTCTAATATATGGATTTTTGGGGATCTTAGCTCTGCTGTCTTGCTTCCACAAATTTTTACCAGTAGTGTTCCCCTCTTCTGTCTTTCTCTCTTCTTTACAGCCCTCTTATATGCCTATCCTTTTCTTCTCCATCTTCTTGACTTTGACCTTAGTTTCTTCAAACTTCATCTGCAGAATATCTTTCAGGCCAAAATTGATGATGGATTCATCTACCAAAGATTTATCCTTGCTTATTTGCTTCTGTGATGGCAGTGCCAACACAGAATTAGATTGTTTGAGCTATTTTGAGGCCCTGGTTAGTACAGATTCAATCAGCAAATACATGATTTGCAAATACTGGTTTTAGAACATGAATTCTTTGGTAAAATATTTCCCTCCTCCTAGGAGTCTGCTATTAGTCTATCCCCTACCCTTCCTATAGACCCGTAAAAATAATAGCTCACTAAAACCAGAAGATGGCAGATGACGTACTGGCAAGCTTTTTAAAATTAACCAAACATTTGGTAGTTTATAATAAAAATATATCTAAAGCTGTCATCTCTGTACAAATTAGTTAGAGAGATTAGTGAAAATAGTAGCTGTCACGATAACCAAATCATATTTATTTATTCATGGGCAACAGTACAGACCGAATTGGTTACTTACTACAAAGAAGCCATGGGGATCATTTAAAAATTCTAGAGTTGTTTATTTTATTTGGTTATCAGTTTATTATAGCAAAGACAATGAATAGAGAGGCATAGAGATTTGGTTCTTTGGGACAATGTAGATCTTCAGGAGGAAGATTTAACCTGTTAGGAGAAGCCTAAGATGAGCCTTGACATAAATTTGGATTCTCGCCATGTGGTCTGAGCATTATGGATACAGAACTCTGTATTCACACATATTCTAACTGTCAGCACATTGGGAAGACCAAGACAAAATGTGGTATTTTTTCTCTGCATGATGGATTTTCTAAGGAGCATGTTCAGCTTTCAGTAAATGAAAAAATATGTAATACTCTTCATGGAAGCCATGATGTGTGTAATTTATTTTATTAATAATTACTTACTGAGAACTTTTTATGTGTCATGAAATATGCTGAATGTTAGTAATACCACAGTGAATAAGGAAAAGATGCTAATGGGAGACAAGGTGGGACAATTAATATAGCAATATTTATTAGGATAAAAATAGTGAAAGTTAAAAATTCACCCAGAGACACATCACCTGAGTGATAGAACCGAAAACAAAAACCAGTGAGTCTGGTACAAAGCCAGAGCTCACAACCATTGTTCTACTTTCCTACTCCTTAATTCCAACAAAATGAAAAACGATCTGAGCATCACTTAAGTCAATAAAAGAATCACCTTAGATTCTTGACACCTTAGAAGCACCCATCAGGACCCCCCCCCCCAGTTACTACTGCTTTTTTTAAAGGTAAAATAAACCTGATTTTTATCCTCATAGATTAGTTTTACATTTTTTTTGTTTTGTAAAAATGGAATCCTAAAATATATATTTTTTCCCATCTGACCTCTTCTCTTCAAACTAATAATTGTAAGGCTTATTCACACTGTTATTGAAGGTACTTGATTATTTTCATTGACACTCTTATTCTACTGTATGAATAGTCTAAAATTATTCATTTTATATTAATGAACATTTGAATTGTTCAGTTTTTGGTTATTTTAATAGAAGTGCTATAAACATTCCTTGGGGGTGTTGGCTTAGAGTAGGGTAATACTAAGTTAGGTTAGGATATATGTATATTTAACTTTTGTCAATGATGATAAAATTTTTTCCAAAGTGGTTGTATCAACTTAGACTTCCACAGCTGGAATTCCTGCTTCTTCACAAATTCAGGCACTTAATATTGATTTGAAGGTTTTAGCCATTCTGGTAGGTGTTCATTATCTCATTTTAATTTTAGTGAACTATTTCCTGATTTTTACAGAGGTTATTCTTGTTCGTTTGCATGCCCTCTTTTTTTGAAGTGTTTGTTGAAGACCCTTGCCTATTTTTTTTTAATTGGGTTGTCTTTTATTTATCTATTTCCTAATTGTTTTTGAGTAGTTTTTATAGACAATTCTCTCTCTTTTATTTTATTCTTGTTACAATATCCAGACATGTTGTCTTATTTTTGAGATGGCTTTCTTTAAAAATAATAATTTTAAAGCCAACGCTACCAATGGAGTTATTTTTTTTAAGATTTTATTTATTTATGCATGAGAGACATAGAGAGAAAGAGGCAGAGACACAGGCAAAGGGAGAAGCAGGCTCCATGCAGGGAGCCCGACGTGGGACTCGATCCCAGCTCTCCAGGGTCAGGCCCTGGGCTGAAGGCGGCGCTAAACCACTGAGCCACCTGGGCTGCCCCAATGGAGTTACTTTAGAACTCAACATAAGGGCAGATGCAGTTTGCCCAAAGGCCAATTGTGTGGGGTGAGTCAGGCATGGGTTAACAGGACAGCACAGTCAATAGTCATTGCGAGTGGATTTGTTACATTGTGAGCTAGTGCTATTGTGGCCTTCCCCATCTAGCCTGTGCTTTGGCAATCACAAGATGGAATGGAAAAAATATATATATATATGAATATATATATGAATATGAATATATATATATATATGAAGCTAAATAGGAAGCTAGGCTTTTCTAGTGTAGAAGCCTCTCTGGGTGGTGGTGGGAGGGAATCTTACACTTTAAGAAAAGGTTATTAACATTATACCAGTAGGTGCCAATGGAGTAAATGATGAGTTGGTAATATAAAATAAAATGGAAAAAAAATAAAATAAAATAAAATAAAATAAAATAAAATGGAGTACAATGGAAGTTGAAAAATACCACTGTGGTTGGTTGTAGTAAGTTGGATAATGGCCCCTGGAACTGTACCTGTTACTTAATTAGGCAGATTATTTGCAGATAGGATTAAGTTAATGATCGTGACCTTGAGAGATGATCCCAAATTTTCCAAGGGCGTTCTAAGTACAGTGGGTTCTATTTCTCTGAGAGGTGGGCATAGAGAGACTTCACAGGCAGGAAAATGCAAGCTCTGTGACTGTGGAACAGAAATAGTGATATGTTTATAAGTCAAGGAATGTCAACAGCCACCAAAAGCTGGAAGAGGAGAAGGGCAGATTCTCCCTAGAGCCTCCAGAGGAACTGAGGTCCTGCTGACACATTGATTTGAACACAGTGAAAGTAATTTGGGACTTCTGGCCTCCAAAACTATGAGAGAACAGAGCTGTTGTTTTAAGCAACCAAGTTTGGGGCAATTTGTATAGCAGGGACAGGAAACTATGCAAGTATCAATATCATTTTAGGGGGGGAAAGATACAAAAATAGCTCTAGAGCAGTGCTCTTCAGTTGAATTTTAACCAATGATGTAAATGCCCTTGCCCTGCTGTAGTCAACTAGTCACGTTTGGCTGTTGAGCACTTGAAATGTAGCTGAGACAACTGAGGAACCAAATTTTAAATTGTGTTTAATTTTAATTCACTTGAATTTGTACTTAAATAGTATGGCTTAAAAAAATAAATAAAATAAAAATAAAATAAAAAATCAAAAATATAAATATAAATATAAATATAAATATAAATAAATAAATAAATAAATAAATAAATAGTATGGCTGCTGGGCTACCTTGTTGGTTGGCGCTTCTTATTTTTCTTCCATGTTCTTTTATAGTTTAAAGAACCTACAGCATTTATTTTTTTAAACGGCATTCTCAGATTTTTTTCCCCCTTCATTTGGAGAATGATGATTTAATCATCCTGCACAAAATCTTTATTGTCAAAAAGAGTTGATAACTAGTCATTTCTTTAAGCAGATGCCTAACTGGCACATTTTCTTAACTAATGTCCAGTTTAGATTATTTTTATTTATCTGTTTTTGAAGAATGCCAATTGTGTTTATATATTTTCCAAGAAAAATACACATTTATAAATAAAAAAATATATACATTAAACATATTTGTGACGGACAACTTTCCTAAAGATACTGTGGTTTAAATTTACCTGTACTGGAATTCAGACTAGAGTGCACCCTTAGAAGATGGCCACCTGTTTGTTTGTTTGTTTGTTTTCCTTTTACCTTCGTGAACTACTGTGTCAAGAACTTTGATTTTTCAATAAGAAAGAGAACTGTGTATATTTGAGGTTGAAAAGTCAGAAACACCCTTCCATTTTATCCTCTAAAGAGTTAGCACTGTGTACGCTAGGGTCCCAGCAAGGAGAAATTAGGCTTCAATCACTCCTGTGAGAGAGAGAAATGAACTCTCATCTTTCTTGAAACCCCTTAGAGGATTTATCTGAGGTCTGTCTTGAAGTTCCAGGTTCGGGAATGGGGCTGAACTTCTTTTACTTCAAATTTTGCTGGAAGAACTTAGGGAGACATCTCAGCATGAGCACTGCTTTTGTTGGAATGTGTGGCTCCTGTAATTCCCCTTGTGTTTCTCATCTTTCCTCTGTGCAGTTCTTCTGTGATCCCTTTGTCACCTGAGGAATTTGGTACTTCTCAAGATTGCAAATAAAAAGTTCACTTTATTCCAGGTGGAGAAGGTTAGTTCCAGGCCACTACTTTGAAGCCTTTAGGGCTTCTACTGCTTGTTTCCTGACTTGTCTTGATAGTATGAGTTCCCATTTCAATGAATCTAAACTCATTTTAAATTATTCTGCTCCCTCTACATTTGGTTTTCCCTCAAGTTTAGTTGAATCAAGTGCACGCTGTTATTTTTAAAACTTAGAGATATTCCCCACGTCTTCTGACTCGGTAAACCTTCTCCCAAAACACCAATGCTAATCTTCTTACTCCGTATCAGAGGGACTACATGAAGCCGAAGGGAGAAGCCTCAGTCTAATAATTTCTTAAAATCATTTATGGCTGCAGTACTCAAACATTCATTTTACAGAAGCCCTGCACAGTGTACTGATGGAAACAGTAGCATTGTTGACGACAAATACTATATTAGCTTTTAATCAGTCTTCATAAGCGTAAGGACAGTGCTTTGGGAAAAACCAAGGTACATACAACTAAACTAATTTTTGTATATGCCTTCAGTTTGGATGGATAATCAATAAGGCCTAGATATATCACCCAGTGCAAATCATGGAGGAAAGTAAACACCAGACTAGGGCAGGAAAAAGTGTCAAGAGAAGCCAAGGACAAATAGGAGGACAGCGTTTTGTCCTTTCCATGCCGTGCAGGTGAGATTATCCTCTAACAGGGACCACAGAATGGAATGCCGTGCGCTGTTCCCATGCTGCCTGGGCCAGAGGTCGTGACCTGTATATATGTATTGGTTTCTTAGGGTGTCTTAGCAAAGCACCGCAGACTGTGTGGTGTCAGACAACAGGATTTGTTCAGCTACAGTTCTGGAGGTCAGGAGTCTGAAATCAAGGTGTTAGGAGAATTGGTTCCTTCTGCAAGTCCAGAGGGAGAAATTGTTTCATTTGTCTCCCTGAGTTCTGGCGGTTGCTGGCAACCGTGCTCTGTGACATGTTTGTGCATCTTTCTGGTGTTTGTCTTCACTTTTACATGGCCTTTTTCCCCTCTGTGTGTCAGGGTCTGTGTCTTCATGTGGCCTTCTTTTCTCTGTTTTTTAGAGTCTGTATCTTCACATGGCCCTCTTATAAGGATACCACTCATTGGATTTAATATCCACCCTAATCCATTATGACCTAATTTTTTTTTCTTTCAAGATTTTATTTAAATTGTAGTTAGTTAAAAATAAATAAATAAATAAATAAATAAATAAATAAATAAATAAATAAAATAAAATAAAATAAAATAAAATAAAAATTAATTGTAGTTAGTTAACACATAGCGTAGTATTAGTTCCAGGGGTAGAATTATTGTGAGTCATCAGTTGCATATCACATCCAGTGCTCTTAACATCAACTGCCTTCCTTAATGCCCGTCATCCATTTACTCCATCCTCCCACCCACCTCCCTTCCAACAACCCTCAGTTTGTTCTCTATTGTTAAGAGTGTCTTATGCTTTTCCTCCCTCTCTGGTTTTATCTTGCTTTATTTTTTCTTTCCTTTCCCCTGTGTTCAACTGTTTTGTTTCTTAAATTCCACATACAAGGGGAATCCCTGGGTGGCTCAATGGTTTCCCGTCTGCTTTCGGCCCAGGGCGTGATCCTGGAGTCCCGGGATCGAGTTCCACATCAGGCTCCCTGCATGGAGCCTGCTTTTCCCTCTGCCTATGTCTCTGTCTCTCTCTCTCCCTGTGTCTTTCATGAATAAATAAATAAAATCTTTAAAAGATTCCATATATAAGTAAGATCATATGGTATTTGTCTTTCTCTGACTTGTCACTTAACATAATACCCTCAAGTTCTATTCATGTGGTTGCAAATGGTAAGATTTCTTTTCGATGATTGAATAGCATCCCATTGTATATATATCCCACATCTTTATCCATTCATCAGTCCATGGACATTTGGGCTCTTTCCATATTTTGCCTATTTTGGATAGTGCTGCTATAAACATTGGGTGCATGTGCCCTTTCAAGTCACTGTTTTTGTATCCTTCAGATAAATATCTAGTAGGGAGATAGAGCAAAAAGTCCCACTTTTTGAGGAAACTCCAGACTGTTTTCCAAAGTGGCTGTACCAGTTTGCCTTCCCACCAACAGTGTACAAGAATTCCCCTTTCTCCACATCCTTACCACCATCTGCTGTTCCCTGGGTTGTTAATTTTAGCCATTCTGACCATTATGAGATAGTATCTCATTGTGGTTTTGATTTGTATTTTCCCTGTTGCTGAATGATACTGAACATTTTTTCATGTGTCTTTGTTAGCCATTTGTATGTTTTCTTTGGAGAAATATCTATTCATTTCTTCTGCACATTTCTTAACTGGATTTTTTATTTTTTGAGTGTTGAGTTTGATAAGTTCTTTATAGATTTTGGACACTAGCCCTTTATCTGATATATCATTTGCAGATATATTATTTCATTCTGTCAGTTGCCTTTTAGTTTTGTTGATTGTTTCCTTTGCTGTGCAGAAGCTTTTTATCTTGATGAAATCCCAGTAGTTCATTTTTGCTTTTGTTTCCCTTGCCTCTGGAGATGTGTCTAGTAAGAAGTTGCTGTGGTCAAGATCAAAGAGGTTGTTGCCTGTGTTCTCCTCTAGGATTTTGATGGATTCCTGTCTCACATTTAAGTCTTTCATCTATTCTGAGTTTGTTTTTGTGTGTGGTGTAAAACAGTGGTCTAGTTTTATTCTTCTACATGTGGCTGTCCAGTTTTTCCAACACCGTTTGTTGAAGAGACTGTTTTTTTTCCCACTGGATATTCGTTCCTGCTTTGTTGAAGATTAGTTGACCATAGAGTTGAGGGTCCATTTCTGGATTCTCTATTCTGTTCCATTGATCTTTGTGTCTGTTTTCGTGCCAGTACCACCCTGTCTTGATGACCACAGCTTTGTATTAGAACTTGAAGTCCAGAATTCTGATGCCTCTAGCTTTGGTTGACCTAATCTTAAAGTAACTAATTATATCTGAAAAGATATAATAAATATCCAAATAAGGTCATGTTTAGAGTTTCTGGGTGGATATTAATTTTGGAAAACACCTGAAGTCACTAAAATTACTAAGAATTTCTGTTTAGATAAATTTAGCTGGGCAGAGAAATAGGTGGTTTTGGAAGTCTACTCAAGTTTTCTTATTTAAATTACATATTTAACTTTGTGTAATATAAAAGAGTCCCAGTTACTTGTATTTTGTGTTCTACACATGCATGCTTGCACACACACACACGAAGTAAAAGATTTATTGTTTGGCTTGGGGATCAATATATTGTGACACTGACTCACCAATACCATTAGCATTTATTGAATTCTATTTGTGAAGAAGCATTTTGCTAATTTTAAATCTAAAGTGCAAATCTGACCATATCATACCCGTGGCTAAGACATTTTAATGGTGCTACATTGCCTAAAGTCCAAGGTGTTAGCTTGAAATATAGTGCCCTTCTTGTTACCTCTGCAGTCTTACATCCTCTCATTTCCATGTTGCACTCCGTGCTCCAATAATACAAATTATTCCTATTTCCCAGGACATGCTCTGCGTATTTGACATGCTTTTGTCCAGGATATTCTCTCCAACCACAATATCCTCTCTACTCTTCACCTCCTTAGTCTCTTATCTCTAGGATTCAGTTAAGATGCAACTTTCAACAAGAAGACTTCTCTGAATTTCCAGAATGAACCACATTTTTTAACACCCGTTACACTGTGTGAATATTTCCAATGAAGTCTTTATCATAGTATTCCAAAATATAGCAGAGTGTGAGATGCTGGGGGAGAGGGCAGACACAGTTACTGTATTTGTTATTGGCATCCTGTCAATGATCAGATTGTACGCAAGTAATATTTGCTGAACTGAGCTAATATCAGATGTAAATGATGCAGGCCTAATTTACTCCTCCCATGAAAATTGATTACTCTTTGATGCTAGATAGATTCTTTTCTTACTTGAACAGGGTATGATTCTGTTCCATCATATTGAATGGTGCTATAGATGCACTGTGTACAGTGTTGAAAGACTTGCTGAACTGACTGTATTCATAGATGTTCCAAAAGAGTCCTATAAAGCAAAGAATTTAGTATTTGTTTTTGATTTCAGTGTTTCAAGACCTTGTGCTATTTCTATTTAAGATTATTTTCAATCACAATTTCATGAGGCTTCTTCCTGAATTATAAATATGTAAATTGCTTATCATCAGAGCAAAAATATCACTTTTATTAGTTAATTTGAACTTTATACCTAGATTAATGTGAAAATAAAAGCAAATCAATATAAAAATAGATTTAATAGCTATCAAAGCCAAGTTTACATGGTAAAGAGATAATTAACATTGTCATGTAGTAAGTTATATATGAAGGACATGCTCTATTCTTATATGCAAGTAGATAAAAAGTAAATTTGATATGTTATAACTAGAACTTCTCTTGTCATTAAGAGAAATGGAACTTCAATTGAAGCAGATATATTCTTCACATATACTTCTTTGAAAAGTAGTTTGTATTTCAAACTGGAATTGGAATACTTTGTAATAGAAAGATTATCTCTATATCTAATTGTGGCTCACCTGATGGTAATAATGCAGCAACTGAAGATTATTGTAGCAGGTCAAAAATATTTTTGAGATGGTGAAAAATAAACTGAATCATTTGTGTTACGCTTTTGACTTACTTGGCAATGTAAATTTAAAGGTATAAGTATTATAAGATAATACATTATTGTCATTTTATACAATAAAAAGTCAGATAGATACTTGGTGAGTCTCATTCCGGGATTGACATTTGAGGGTGACATTTGCATTGAAAGGAAATTTACGATACAAAAAACAAAGAATTACATTCTCATTTTTCATGTCTGTGAGATGCATGCTACCAGCATTAAATTATTTTTTTCCAGTGTAATTTATTTTACTTGGAAAGTAGTTACTATTGAGTCTATTCAATGAGAAAACATGGTAAGTATAAGTAAGTTTCTACTTAGATACAAGACAGTCACAAATGACAGCTAGTTCATATTTTGGAGAAATAGTTATTTAGACATTGATTTAGAGTTAGATTTACATTGTATTGCTTACTACAAAAATCTAATTTCAGTGATTACCCTCAAGAATTTTCTAAGTTAGCATATAAAATCAACAGTGATGACTTAAAGTAAACCAAAATTATTGATACAGAATAACACGTAATCATACCCGTGTGCAGTTCTGAATTAGGAGGAGCAGTATACTCTGCTGTGGAATGGGAGATGATATATTTTTTACGGTAAATATTAGTTCAGAATTCTTTTCATAAAATAATTTTCCAAGAAAAACATACATTTTAAAGTAAGGCATACACATGTTCTGATAACTGGTTGAAGATTAGAATAAAATAATGAAAAATAACCATGCTTCAGCGTGGTTTACAAATAAGGCATTTTGATTAACACAAAGAGTTGTATGCATACTCTAAAAGAACTTTAAAAAGTTCCCAGGAGGCCTACCAGCACAATCACTTATTTTACTAATGAGGAAACCAAGATCCACGGGGTTATGTGACTTGCATAAGTGAGTTAACTACAGACCTAGAAATCCTTCATCACAATTGGAACCATTGCTCCTTCTCTGTCATTTGATACCTCTCTCCTCTGGCTAATTCTTCTTTTCTTCTCCACCCACAGGGACTTTTTATAATCATAGTGATGGCCTACAGAAAATATTATTTTGTAGATTCTAATGACTATAAAAATTGGCCCACGGTTCTCACTATGAGAACATATAGAAGGGGATATTCAGCAAGAAAAATATATCAACCGTATTGTACATCCCACGTGTCCAACAGGAAAATTTAAAGAACTGGTGGTCATAATACACTCATTTAAGGACAGCTTGTAAATGGCATAACTCAAGCTTTCTTGCATTTTGGTATAGAGAGTTTATCAACCTCAGTCAGAGCATTCCCTCTGGGAACCCCAGCTCCTGAGATGTTTTCACTACCTTTTACATATAGGTGAAACCTTATACATGTTAGTTGATTGCAAAGAGTGTGAAAATCAAAATTACAGTTATGGAGTCCATCAACATTTCACTTAAAATCCCTGATTAACGTGAGGAAAGAAGTAAAACTTAAAACACTGCAAATATATACTAAGAGATTCTAGATTCTTTTAATACCTTTTATTCTTGAGTTGTTAGTCTTAATTATCACCTATTTAAATTAGCTTAGCTAGGGAGAAAAGAGCAAATATTTAAGATTGCACTTACCGTCCTCATCAATTAAAAGTAACCATATAATAAAATAATCATTTAGTATGCTCACTTCAACCTTCCAGCAATGCAGATTATTTGGATATATCCCATAAAGATTAAAAATCACTCATTTAAAAACATTTAATAACTTTATTCCTATTAGACTAGTATCAGATTTTTATACCTAGAATTGAAAAAATTATCATTTTTTTAAACTTCTATTGTCATTGGAATATATATGAACATTTTCTTATGCTCCAGAGTATTATATTAGTCTTTTCAGACTTCATGCTTGTTTTGGTGGACGGGAAGAGTTGAAGAACCTTCTGTCTGTTCCATTTCACTTCTAGTTAATGGCAGAATGATCCTAGGGAAGAGGGCAGGTAACTTAGACCTATCTCTTTGTAATAAACATTCTGATACTGATAACTGCACCCCCTCCACTCCCAAATAATTAACTTTTCTAGGAAGAAAGTCCTATGGAATATTTTGGGCATTCCTGTTATGAATCTATTTTATGTTGCTTATGGTAAACATATTTAGCTTCTTTGGATTTATGAACATGACTCCCTGGAGAATAACTCCTAAGCTGGGTGATCATTGAAGTGTTAAATGGAGATTTTTTTCATGACCTGAATGCTCAGGAATAAGTAGAACTATTCCTGATCCTTGAAATAAGGGAAGATTTTTAGCTAGGGGAACTCAACCCTGGGAAAAGAGCTGTAGGGGGAACTTCTAGTTAGGCCACTTGAGACCTGTACTTTTCTCAGATGCCCAGGGTACACATAATACTGGACCTTAATTTTAGGCCCCATACTACAGCCTTGTGATTGCTTTTTTCTTGAAATGATTGACAATATTGGTCTCTGGCTAGGACTGTTATTTGTATAAATCTGATTTACCCATCTGATTGTAATATCACTACATGGCTTGTATTAATTACTAGCCTTAGTGAAATCAACAGCATTGTAAAGCCTCATGCAACATTTTTTTTTTTCTATCCTGCTATCAACCTACTGTTTATTAGCTATTTATTGGTCTGTACTATTTTAAACCTGCTGTGTCAGCCATATTTGTGCATCATGCAAAATGAATTTAGAGAATGGGCAAGATGGGCCAGTGACTTCTTACACTTAATTTAAAATGTAAATGTTATAGTTGGGGGTGGGGAGAATTTTATTTCCTATGACATTGTGCTTATATAGAAAAGATAATTCCATTTCTTGAATCATTTTAGAAGGTTTTTCCACGTTGTAAAGGACAAGATGAGAATCTGACTGAGATCACTCACCGTGTTTGAGCACAATTGATTTAACAGCCACTCTGTTAAACTCTACTCCAAATTTAGATAAGTTGTGTCCATCTGTTATAGGAATGCTTTTTTGGTGACCAGAAATAAATTGTATTTACCAGTTCTAAAGTCAACAATCAAAAAGCAAGTTCAGTAATGGTACAGAAAACCCCAGTGAGAAGCGAGAAGCATATCTGAGGGGTAGGATAGAATAGGGGGTTTCAATTCATTTTTCAGATGAGCTTTTTTCAACAGTTTCAGGTAAAACACCATACACATTCATTTAGAACTGTTCTACAAAGCATTTCTCTGAATTCAAGATCATAGAATGGCTGGAAAATGCATTATGTTTTTTTTTTTTTTTTCCTCTGTCAACCAACAATGTAGACTCATTCTGGACTGTCCAACAGCTAGTTAGCATGGCAACAGAATCTCTCACATCTCGCCCATGACCTTCCATAATCATCCGAAATCCCCTCACCTCTTGTTTTTATGATTTGTGCCACTCATTATCCTTTTATTCTCTATTCTTGCTCTTGTTCTTTCCAAAATAAAAGAATTTTTAAAACAAATCATATTTTAGACTTTCACAAGGTCTCTCATCCATGACATGTGATGTTTTTGGCCAGATAGATAATTCATTGCTGAGCACGGGGGCAAGACGACATTCAGTGTAGAATCTTCAGCAGCATCACTGGCCTCTACCCATTAGATGCTAGTCATACATCACTCCTTGTCCAGTTGTGACTACCAAAATAGACACCAGACGTTAAGAAATGTCTCCTGTGGGGGGCAACATTGCCCCTTAGTGGGAACTGCTTGTATGGATCATACTTGTCATTTGGTCATTGGACTGTTATATTGCTGGGCACTATAAAATAAAGAAAATAGACACATCGTAAGAATTAATGTTTAGTTTTCATTTAATCTATATTTTAGTGCCTGCTATGTGCATGTGGAGATTTCCTAAGACTTCGTATTGATAAGGGTGATAATCATGGTATTATAGTATGCTCATAGTTATAGATCTCTGTGTATATACTGGAAGTAGAAACTCCTGTATCATCTTATTAGCATAAATATTGTGAGAAAAAAGACCCCCTGGATTCTTGTATCTTTTATCTTTGCTATTTGTGGAGAATCGTGCAAAAGTTTTTACACATTTTAAAAATATAAGCTGTTTTAAGTTGCCAATTCATTGACACTCTGCCATATTTTATATCGTCTTTTCAATTAGGATCAGCTTGGCTCTCTATTCTTCTTTAGTTAATTTTGCATTTTCTTTAATGTGAATTTATATTTGGGATCAAGATCAGATTGACTAGATCTTCCACACAGTTTAGGCTGAATATTATTTATACGGTTGTTCCTTTGCCTTTTGCATTTGCCAATAGTTAAAAAAAGAAATGTTATAGAATGTGCTTTGCTAATAGAATGCAAATTCATATTGTTTAGCACATTCCATTTAGATTTGAGAAACATTGACCTTTAAGGTATAATGTGAAGGCTGATTTTCTCTAAAAGAGAGGAGATAAATATGTAAAATAAGCTTTGCTACACTTCTCAGCTTCTTTTTCAAAGAACTCTATGCCTACTATTAAGGAGAGAAGGAAGGCCTGGTTTTGCATTTTTCATAACACTTCTTTTGGCCATGTAACACCACATGACACCACATGACCCAGTGAATGTGTTCAGTAATCCTCTAGGGTCTTTCTAATCCATATGAAATGCTGTGCATTTTCCCCCTCCCTACCTCATAGGGCTATGGTAGGAAATGGAATGAAAGGATACAAATGAATGAATGCTTTTAGGATTTTGTGGATAAAATCATTGTATCATCTTGGTCATGTTTATTCAGATATATATAAAGTAGAGTATAACTTTTAGACAGTATAAAACTATGCTCTACATAGAAGTTCAAACAATTTCTCTAGTGGGTGCTGTCATTAAATTGGTTTGACTGATTTTTTTATTGCTTTTAATTGAATTGACCAAGTCAGAGCTGTTTGGATATCTTGAGGCAGTTTACTTCTGGTTCAGATGACTCACTTACTTTGTAGTAATCCTGACCTCAAAATTGATTTGTGTGTGTGTGTTTGTGTGTAGGCTATTTGATCCCTTTTTCGAGGGTAAAGGAAAGAATGGGAATGTCTTTTTTTTTAATCAAGGACTTTTTTTTTCCTTAGACCGATTTATTTATTAATAGATTTTATTTATTTGTTTGACACAGAGAAAGAGAGAGAACGAGCACAAGCAGGGGTAGCAACGTTTTAGGGTCTTTGTCAGTGTCATCAAATGTGTCCACACGTATTTGTCCCTGAGATTTACTGTCCGCCATCCACGCACCCTCCCTTCCCAAGCTCAGTGTAGTTCTCTACTGCTTTTCAGGTACTCCTGGTCATTTGAATCAATTGGGAACCTGTTGGATGGTCAACCAATAAGTCATTACCTCAAAAGAGAAAACAGTGATTGTATTGGAAAAATATATGAGGCTAGATAGTTAATTTACTTAGTGTTCAAATTTCTTTTTTCTTTTTTTAAAGATTTATTTATTTATTTATGAGAGACACAGATAGAGAGGGAGAGGCAGAGACATAGGCAGAGGGAGAAGCAGGCTCCATGCAGGAAGCCTGATGTGGGACTTGATCCCAGGACTCCAGGATCATACCCTGGGCTGAAGGCAGGCACTGAACTGCTGAGCCACCCAGGGATTCCCAGTGTGCAAATTTCTGATAGTAAAGCTGTGCATTGTGGTATGTATAGAATTAATAATATCGTATTAGATACCCCTAAAAACTATATTGTAAATGATTTATGAAAAGAAACAGTATATTTCTGTATTATTGTGATTTATATTTTAAAATTTATCTCTCTTTGAATATTATATAGAATGTACATGTCAGTAATAATATGAAGAATAAATATACTATTTATAAGAAAAACAGAGAAGGCACAGTCTTTAGATCTGAAAGGGTAAAAAGTATATCATAGGCACGATACCTTTTTTCTACTTTAAATGATAAGCCATTAATTTTCACATAAAATGATTTGTTTTCTTTAGTCTCTAATATTGCATAGAGGCATGGGTGATTTTGTGTCTTTGACATATTTAGCATTTATTTGCAAAAATTTGATTCACAATGTCACTTTTGAGCTTTGAACACAATATGCATATGCAGGGATTATTTGTGTTAACTGTATTTTCAAGGACATTCTCCTTTATGGTAAACAGTATGATATAATGAAAGGAGATGGCTCTTTCAGTGAAATCTAAAGTAAATGCCAAGTTTATTTAATGGGTGATTTGAGGTGGTTGCTTAAGTTTTCCAAATCCCCATTTCTGCCCCCTCAAAATGAGAGTAATAATGCCCACTCCATAGATTTGTCATGGAGATTCAATGAAATAATAAATCTAAAGTGCTTAACATAATGGCTGGTTTAAGGTAAGCAGTCATAAATATATTAGCCATTATTATTATTGTTACTGTTGTTCACACATCCTAGTACTCGATAGCACATAGGATTATTTAGTAACTATTCATTTATTTCTTAGGTTCTTAGCTCTGAGATGAATTTTATTATCCAACATCTGTTCTTTACTTCATAAGGAAACATGCCTTAAACATTAATTAAGCATCAAAAATGAGTCTTAATGTTCATACAGAACATACAGAGTAATAATCATTTTCTAGAAGGACTGGCCTTCATGTCAAAATGTAATTTCCAGGACTCAGACAAGAGATTCTCTGAAATGATTGACATTGAAGAAGAGCAGAAAACAAGAGTCATGCAGCCTGCAAATGTTTAGTCAGCAGACCTCTTGGGTATGACCGAGACCAGATCTTAATTTTACAGTTAAGGAAGTTAGAGCTCTCTGAGAAAGAGAAATGTCTTTTTTGAGACCCCCCCCCCAATAAGGAACAAGTAGCAGAACCCTGCTGTATCTTTAGTATTGAGTTCTGTCCTTTTCTCATCTAATACATCAAAGTTAACATGTATGTATTCATTTCTATTAGAATTCAGTCAATAGGTAGGTGTTGGGCTGAACATTCTGCTTTGCGTATAATAGAGACTTTTGAAAGGATGAGTCCCTATTTTATTCATGAAATATGTAGGAAGTTTGGAAGAAATAACTAATTGCTCAGCAGTTTACACTAGAAGATAATTATGCAACCACAGGTATGGGACATACTAGGACTCCTTTACTCCCATGGGAATTTTATTGATACTTAATAAAGGGTGAGGAGTCGATGACATGCTCAATTTTCCTGGAATATGAAAAGGAAACTCAGTGGACCTATGAAGAAGTATATTGAGTCCAGTGAGGTCCAGAATATTCATTCTTTTTTTTTTTAATTAATTAATTTCAGAGAGAGAGCATGGGGAATGGACAGGAAGGGACAGAGGGAGAGAAAGGGTGGAAGCAGACTGCAGATCCTCCAACGCAGGGCTTGATCTCAGGACCTTGAGATCATGACCTGAACTGAAACCCGGAGTCTGATGTTCAACTGGCTGAGCCATCCAGGTGCCCCGAGAATATTCCTTTTTAAGCTACCTTTAAGTAGTGAATTAAATCATATGGAAAACAGTAATGGAACGCAAAATATCTGATAATTATGATTCAGTTGGCCATAAATAATTAAAAACTGACATATTTGTAAAGAATACCATAAATTCAGTAGATCATTGCCATCAAAATCATGAAAAATAGTCTTATATCACAATTCTGACTCCTCAGAATATCTGCATGATTATTTTAACTTCATAGGAGAGGAAGGGGGTGTGTAAGTTGAAAATTATAGCAACTGTTGATGGAGAAAGATATGAAGAGTGAAGTGAGAGATGGAAAGAAAAAGAGAAGGGGACATTAAAATTAATACAAAACCTGTTGTATTTGTCTGTTAATATGTCTGTTAATAACACTGCTCTCAATCTTCAACAGATGTCCTTCAGTGGTTTTAAATATAGCACTTGTGCCTTTTGAACATGGACATGTTAAAGTAGCAGTACAGTAGTCCCCCCTTTATCCTCAGAGTCAGATACCTGAGGTCAGCCACCCTCAGAAGCAGATGGCTCCCCAGATATATCCTCAGGTCAGTAGTGGCCTAACACTCTGTCGCCGTGCTATGTCATTCACCACCCTTCACCTTATCACAAAGGCATCTTATCATCTCATATCATCACCAGATTAAGGATATGAGTTCAGTACAATAAAATATTTTGACAGAGACAGACACAGAGAGGTCATATTCATATAACTTTTATTGCAGTTTATAACAATGTATTGTTCTGATTGTCCTATTTTATTATTAATTATTGTTAATCTGTTATTGTGCCTAATCTATACATTAAACTTTATCATGGGTGTGTATATAGAGGAAAAAAAAAAAGAGTTCATATATAGAGTTCAGCACTATTCGCTATGTCAAGAATCCATCAGGGATATTGAAATGTATCCTCCATGGATAAGGGAGGGGGGCTGCTGAACCAATATTCTCTGTATTAAAATGCTGACTTAACTATCCCATGCCATTTAATATGTCACTTTAATTTTTAATTTTGGAGGATTGTAGTAATGTTGTTGAGTGAGCATTACACGAGGATTATTAAAATTCAAATGCCATCCAAATTGATATATCAGAATTCTCATGACAAATTGTTCATAAAATTATTCTACCCCTTATGAAAAAGAGAAAAAATACATATATGGACACACACACAGGCACAGTACCCTACTATATGGTATGTACTCTGCCATAGAAACCTCTCCACCTTATAACAAGAGGCTGTTTGTTGTTAAAAGGGTATCAACTGAAGTGCTAAATGATGTGCAAGGATCCTCTGACTGACCTCACTGCTCCGTACGGATTTGACATTTTCCTTGTGCTTTGCGTGGCATTCTTTACAGAAGGTGAATGCTGCTTGGATTCTCTTGGATGCTCACCTGCCACTTTTCTCTCCTCCCCACCCTCTTCCCCATCTGCAGCCAACAGTACTTCTAGTATATTTTTCCATAAATAGTTGCAAAATCTTCTGTAAATCCGAGAAGAAAGAACCTACTAAATGGCAAAATATCAGGGCTCCTGCGTGGCTCAGAGGTTGGGCATCTGCCTTTGGCTCAGGTCGTGATCCTGGGGTCCTAGAATCGAGTCCCGCATCAGGCTTCCTGCACGGGGCCTGCTTCTCCTTCTGCCTGTGTCTCTCCCTCTCTCTCTCTTTCTGTGTCTCTCATGAATAAATAAATAAAATCTTTTAAAAAATGGCAAAATATCTCCACATAGAGAAAAAATGAAGAAAGGACTGTAGGGAATGGAAAAACATTCTCCCCGTCTTCAACATATCTTTATATAACAAATCCTTTCTTAGATATCACTAAAATCTTCACATTTGACTGACTTATCTTAATCTAGAAAAAAAAAATTGTAAGTACAACCCTTTAAATCCCATATCAATTTTGTAAAAATTCCAGAACTCAAATTGCTTATAAAGGAAGCCTGTAAGGGTGTTAATTTGCCCAAATGAAAAATAAGATACTGGACCCTTAAGTGTCTCAGTAATTAAGTAAATCTGTCCTGTATAAAATTTTCTTCTGATTTCTCCTTCCTATGGAAAAACTTGTAGATGAGATGGGATTCAAAGGTACAAAAGGAGAGGAAACCTGCTCTTTCAGAGTCTTGTCCAAATCCAGCTGTTGTCTTACTTGCCCTGAAACCTTATTCAAGTCCTTTGTAAAATCACCTTCCTATTGGTAAAGTGACTATGAGAATATCTATTCTTTAATATCATATTAACTGAACAGTTTAATAAAAAATGCCTTGCACATGGTAATTCTTAAATAAATGACAGCCATTGGAGAACTTCACTTAGAGAATTTTGCGTTCCAAGTCAGGAAATAGATTGGATAAGGATATGATCAAATTGACCAAAGACAAATGAGATCTCAATGTGAGCCGGTTAGCTCCAACTATTAAAAGAAATTGAGGAAGTGCAAGTCTTATATACAATTTAAGATGATCTTAAACAACTCTTACATAAATACCTGTTAAGTGAAATCTAGAGTGGCCGTAATTTATTCTTTGCAAACTAGCTAGTTAGTGGCAGATACTGAATTGAACCCATTAGTCTGTCATGTGGGGTACATCACTTTTATGTTTATTTTGTCCCTTATCATCTACTATCGTGAGAAGTTAATTATACCTTATTAGTATATTACCCCAAGTATGTTATAAATTTCTTGAAGACATGAACTTGTTTGTTATAGTCACTCATTTTTAAGTTGATTTTTTTTTAAAGGTGAAAATGATTACAATTCACTTAGGTTTTAGTAGATATTAAAGTCGAGAGTCTTCAAGAAAATGGAGAAAGAGATCGTAGTGCTGACTCTGATTTTTTATATCTACTCTCCAAACTCTAAAGCAAAATTAAGGTGGGAAAGGTAGTTTTGCAGGGGAGTACATTACAAGTTAATTCAAGAGGTCTAAGAGCAAAAATCTGACATCTGCAGCTGGAGCTTGATGTACAAATACTCCAACGCAACAAAGGTCACATTGACCTATTATTTGAGTAGAGGAGAGGAAAAAAAAATCTCAATGATCCGTGACAATTCTTTAAATGGAACTGAAGATGCCTGTAGATTGTTAACTTTTAGCAAATCATTGTCAGGTCTGATACACTCATTCAGTACTGTTACCAGGACAGCTGAGGAGTTAGAGGCTTTAAAATCCCACCCCTGGTTGCTAAAACTGGGTAGAAGACTCCAAGTAAGAGCAGAATGCTGCAGCTCTAAGCTCCTGGTTAGCAGAAGTCACCTAATAGATGGGTTTCTCTTATTTTAGAACTGAACATCATATGATGTTGAAATTGTTTTTGCCTTGTAGATGTGTCTGGTAAACAATTTCTGAGCTGTTGGATTTATATTCATTTTATGTAATCATTATGGGAGATTCTGGGTTTCCTACAATTTTTGCTGGGGCCAGTCCCAATTAAAGACTAGTAAGTGCATGTGTTCTCATAGACTCTAACTAGTTTTTCTTAGACACTGAATTTGAGCAGAGTACGTAACCTCATAATAGTGAGAGAATAACCAGGAAGAAAAATATTGGCAAGTAGGTCAATCAGAGAAAGACAAACATTATATGTTCTCATTCATTTGGAGAATATAAATAATAGTGAAAGGGAATATAAGGGAAGGGAGAAGAAATGTGTGGGAAATATCAGAAAGGGAGACAGAACATGAAGACTCCTAATTCTGGGAAACGAACTAGGGGTGGTGGAAGGGGAGGAGGGCGGGGGGTGGGAGTGAATGGGTGACGGGCACTGAGGGGGCACTTGACGGGATGAGCACTGGGTGTTATTCTGTATGTTGGCAAACTGAACACCAATAAAAAATAAATTAAAAAAAATTAGGCATAAATAATTAAATAGGTTCACTATCTCTAACAGCAAGCATGATGAGTACTTATTTCCTTTTATATTTGGAAGTTTGCATGTTAGACCAGGTCTGCTACAGGCCAAGAACTACATATTACTATAAAGAATAGTATTTTATCATAGTTTTTTCATGACTTTGCTACAATATTTATAATGCAACAGTGGCAATCAAAACACCAGTCCATCCTACATAATTCATGTGTAAAAGAGATAATTTAAATTCTCTTTAGAATACAAGTCTTGGATCCAGAACTTGGGGGAAATTACCTTAAACTTTAGCTTCCTCATGATTAAAGATGACAAAAAAAATTCTTCACTGGTTAAAAGAGAATAATTGAAATGAGCATTATTTTATTTTATTATCTTTAACTTAACAGCATAAAGTAACATTTATTTTCTCAGTTTTATTGAGGTATAATTGATAAGAAATTGCATATATTCAAGGTATACAATGATTTGATATAGGTATATATGGCAAAATGACCACCACAAGCAAACTAATTAACAAAGAATTCAGATAAGTTATGAAATCTGCTCTGCTAGGTGCCAAGCTCATCCAGTGCCCTCGGGATACTTTAGGCTCTTTTCCCTTTCAGTTTTTAGTGTTCCATGCTGTAAAACAAATGACCACGAGCTTAATGGCTTAAAGAGAGATACGTTTATTATTTCACCGTTTCCAGAGATCAGGTGTCTGGGAATGGCTTAACTGAGTCCTCTCCTTGTGCTCCCACAACACTGCAATCAAAGTGTTAGCTTGGACTGTGGTCTCATGTGAGACTGGTGGGTTGTCTTCCAAGCTCAAGTGATGCTGGCAGAAATCATTTCACTGTAGCTGTAGAACTCTTGGTGGCTTGCTGCTTAAGGAACAACAGCAAAGAGAGAGTCGCTATTGCCTTAACTCTCTAAGCTATAGACCCTTTTTTTTAATTAAAAACATTTTAATTGAAGTGTAGTTGACACACTAGTTTCAGGTGTACACTGTAGCGATTCGACAATTATATGTGATGGAATTCTTATCACAAGTATAGTTACCATCTGCCATCCTACGAAGTTATTACAATATTATTGACTATATTCCCTGTGCTGTACTTTTTATCTCTGTGGTTATTTACTTTATAGCTGCAAGTTCATACCTCTTAATCTCCTTTTCTAGATCCTCTTTTAAAGATCTCACCTGCTCAGATCAGGCCCAGTCAGAATGGTCACCTTTTGGGTAACAGAAAATCAACGGATTTAGGGACCCGTGATGATCAGGTTTGGTGTCTGCTTGACTGGGATTTAATCCTCAGTTGTCCAATCAAACAGTTATCTAGATATTGCTGTGAGCATTTTTATAGACATGATTAATCTCCATGATAAACTGACTTTAAGAAGATTATCTGCAATAATCTGGATGATCCTGATCTAATCAGTTGGGAGTGTCTTAGACTAGAACTGAGATTTCCTTGAGAAAGAAGAAATCCTGCCTGTGGACAGGCCTTCAGGATTTTTGCCCCAGAGTTTTCAGCATGCTGCCCTTTCTGATGCTCTGTCTATGGATGTCATGCTTGCCTAGCCAGACCCCATACCCATAAGACAGTTCCTCAAAATAAATCTCTTAATATGTATATATCTTCCCGGCTCCGTTTCTCTCATGGGTCCTTGACTGATACAGGACCTTCCCTGCATATGCAGAATCCTCTTACTCTGCCATATAGCATGGCCTAACCAGAAGAAAGAACCTATCACCATCACAGACCCTGCACACACTCAAACAATGATATGCATCAGATACAAAGAATCTTGGGGCTTCTCAGAATTCTGATGTCCACAGCTATTTAGTTCATTCTCCAAGTATTTAGTTTTTCTTCTTTTCCAATGAATTCATTCAATGGGGAACAAACAGTGGAGCCTCCTGGAGAGTAAAAAAAAAGAAAGCAGTCTTAGGGAAGGAAGAGATGACAAAAATAATGGAATTAAAATCTGATGCAGCATAGGAGTTAATCAAAAGATATAAAAATTGCCTTCATACTGATAATCATAGATCCAGTCCTCCAAAGCTCTTTATTTGAAAATATAAAAACCGTTTGCTTCCTCTTATTCTCTGTTCTTTATAGCATGCAGTGCAAGGTTATCCAATAGAACTTTCTGTGATAGAGGAAACATTCTATATCTGCATTGTCCCAATACAGGAATCGCTAGCTGTGAGTAGCTATTGAACAATTAAAATGTAGCTAGTGTGACTGAGAAACTTATTTTTAAATTTAATTCTAACTAATTTAAATTTAAGTTTAGCTGCATATCGGTACGATACAGTTTTAGAAGCACTCTAGAGGAATAATTTGCTGTCACATTTGGACTTCTGTAGAAACCTACATAGCTTTGGCTTAAATAAGAGCTGTGCTAGGACTACCATTTTCAGCATTTATTTTATTAATGTGAACTCAACAAATTACCTGAAAATCTCTTTTTAACCTGAAACAAAATAGACTAGTTCAGTACTATTCTCTTCTAATATTGCGATTATGTGTACTTTGTTTTAGCTCTAAAGAAAAATGTTGCACCCAGCTGTAGCCAGAGACAGAAATGAAGTATATAGCATAGTCTCTTTTCACATGGAAATTACAGGTTTGTGAGGAGGACTAGATTTACCTATATCAAATAAAAATGTAAGCAGACATAAATGCAGAAGCAGAAAAAGCACATTGTTGTTGGGGATATGGACATCTCCAATATCAGGTGATTCAGCCTGCCACTACTTTTGTATCCTAAAATATGCATGGAGAGCCCATCTCAAGGTTAAGATGCTCTGAGATATGTCACCATATTAACCACATCTATCAAGGGGGCACTATTTGGGGAATTCTGAGATTCTCCATCAAGAGTCTAGTCAGATGTTGGGCCCTGTGAGCCCAGAGAGGCTACTGGAACAGTTGAGCTGATATGGAGATCACCCAATGCTCTAGGACTTTTAGCTTTTGATTTCTACATAGCTTATCCGAGGGTCTACCATAAGACGGAGCTCTAGAAAGTTTAAAGGACTTTGCATTTGTCATTAAAATGGAAGTCAAGTAGTCTTGCCTGGGAGTGTAGAATGCAAGGACTCAAGAATGAGAAGGATGATGAGGGCTCCCTGCTTTCATTCTCTTCTTAGAGCCAGGATTACAGGTCAGATGACCTTAACCATCCTGTAACCAGTTCCTCTTGATTGCTTAGTGCTGAAGAGCATGAGGAATGAAGAGAATAATTCTCATTTAGGAAGGATTTATATCAAGCACAACAATTGAAAACTAATAGATACCACTGTTTTCAAAAGAAACTCAACCAAAGGAAATGTATCCCATGGGTGTGCTCCCATGTGCATGTATTTGTGTATTTGTTTATTTTATTTTATTTTATTTTTTTTATTTTTTTTCGTGCTCAGGCCCTGGGTGTATGGTGTAGCCTCTCCTTTCTCCCAGAGCCTCATTAGATCTCCCTGCATGTCTCCTTCTCTCTGGAACTCTTACTCTGCTTCCTTTAGCCCTTCCACCGAAGCCACATTTCTTTCATTTTTCTGTGTAAGGTAGTTCAATCCAGCCTTCCCACGTATGCTCTGGGGCCTATCATTTCATCTGCAAATGACCCATTAAAATATTCAGTTAAATTTTTTCTGTAAGAGAGAATTTCCCATGGTGTTTAAAATAGTAGATTTTTCTTCTGACAAGTAATTAGGTGATATGGGCAAAATTATGCAACTACTAGGTAGAAAGCAGATTATCCTGAATAAAGAAGGTATAGATTTCATACGAACAACAGCAGGACTCCCTTGTGCATCATTCAACGAACAGGAGGTGCTTCCCTCGATTGTACCATTTATATCATGTTTTAATTATCCCTCTATATGATTATAATCCCCAAATATATAATGAGTTCCTGATGGCAGAATACATTTCATATCAATATTTGTAACCCCAGGCTCTAGTATGCTGCCTGGCACCTAATTACAGCAATCAATAAATGCTTAATAGGGTCATCATTCATTTAACAAATATTTGCTAGCCATATAGGAGAAAGTAACACCTAAGCTGAGATTTGACAAATGAGTATGACTGGGATGTGTGAAAAAAAGAGGGCAGAGGTAGTTAGGGGTAAGGGAACCGACATGAAAGGAATGAAGTAGTAAGTTAATGAGTGTATTTGCATTAGAGGACTGACAATACTTTGTTTCAGGTCATTCTTAGAGTTCTGGCCATTTGTGTCAATAACTTTTATTTGATCATAATAATATGCGCGTATTCAATAAAAATCACCAGAACCAATCATGTGGTAGGGGCTGAGAATATGCCCAGGGTAGGAGGAAAACCATTCCCAGTTTTATGGGGAACACTGGCATTGAAGAACAATGCCATGGAGCACGGTTACAGCAGTGCTCATCATGGAGGGTGGTGGTGCTGTGAGGCTCATAGATGCCAATGGAGTTGCAACTTCATTAGGAAGCTAAGGGAAAACTCTCTTGAGAAATGATGGCTGGGTTGAGCTTTGGAGGCAGCTGTGGGTAGGAAAAGGATGATGTTCCAGGTAGACGAAAGAACATACACAGTATTGGGGGGCAGAAAGGGAAGGCTGGTGTGGCTGTAGCACAGAAAGTGAAAGGTTGTTGGGTTTGAAATGAGGCTGGAGGAGGGATCCTGACACATGACTTTATGGGTTGTGTTTCTGGGGGAGGGAGAGGGGCAGAGGAAGAGGGAGAAGGAGAGAAGCAGACTCCCTGCTGAGGGAAGAGTCCATCCTGGGGCTCAGTCTCACCACCCGAGATCATGACCCCAGCTGAAATAAAGTTTCCAGGTTTAACAGACTGAGCCACCCAGGCACTCCTGTTTGTTTTTCTATTAGTAGCTCAAAGGGATTCTGTTGAAGTACCTTAAGCTGAAGGTTTGTATGTATCAGGAGTGGGGATAGGGGGATATCATCACACCTGTTTTGTATAAGTGGAGGGATTTAAGGGATATCAGAAGGTAAAATCTGCAGGACTTGGTGATGGCTTGAGTCTGAGCTGTGGTGGGAAGAAGTGCTGAGAATGGCTCCCTGACATGTGTCTGACTGGCCTTACCAGCTTTCAGGCCCTGCCATGCACAGCAGTAGGAACTGAAATATCATGAGTTTGTTGTTGTTGTTGTTGTTTTTAAATGTAGAAATTGAAGTACATTTACAACATCTATAAAGCATCTAGTGGACAACTTAATAATAAAGGACTCAATTGACTTTTAAGTCAGTCGGAGAAGGACAAACATTATATGGTCTCATTCATTTGGGGAATATAAATAATAGTGAAAGGGAATATAAGGTGAAGGGAGAAGAAATGTGTGGGAAATATCAGAAAGGGAGACAGAACACAAAGACTCCTAACTCTGGGAAACGAACTAGGAGTGGTGGATGGGGAGGTGGGCAGGGGTTGGGGGTGACTGGGTGGCGGGCACTGAGGGGGGCACTTGACGGGATGAGCACTGGGTGTTGTATGTTGGCAAATTGAACACCAATAAAAAATAAATTTATTATTAAAAAAAATAATAAAGGACTCAAGAACTTGGTGTCTGTAGGGCCAGAGACAGGTTTTTGTGGTTAAGCTAAGCATAGAGAAGGTAATTGAAGCCATCTTTGGATGATGTTACCTAGGGTGTGAATATAATGTGAGAAGAGCAGAGAGCATCCAGGATTGTTCTTTGAGAACTCCAAAATCTAATGGCTGAGTAAAGGAGCATAAGCTCCAAAAGGAGATAGGGAATGAGTGGCAGATAAATCAGGGGAAATCCAGAAGACGGGTGTGACATGCCAGGAAGGGAGCACGCCAGGAAGATAGAAATGTGCACCGGTGTTGAATGCTGCTAAGAGATTGTGTAAGAAGAGGACTCTAAAACTATCCATTAAATTAGTGAAGTTAAAGTTGCTGGTGCCCCCTGCATGGTGGTTATTGACGTGATGGGAATTGAAACTAGAATGCCAGGAATTAAGGAGTGTGCGAGGGTCCTGGAGATTGAGTCAGAAAGCCTGGAGTGACATTGCCCAATTAAACTTAGCATCATGTCATAGAATAAGCACCAGGCAGCTAATTTTTTCCCTTAGACAGGTTTGCTTTTGGAATCAAGGTGGTTAATGGAATTAACCTTTATATTATGTCTTAGTATATAACAATTTAGTAGCTGTTTCCGCCATCCCGTAGAATGTACTCATTCTGTTCTCTGGATGAAAAATCTAAGATAGGATCCAAAACTTTCAGTGGCATCCCCCCAAAACCAACATGTTTCCCTGAAAACCATTCTGCTTCCATTCTTTCGTTGTTTCTGGAGATGTCCATCTGCTCCTTTATTTATGATCTGCGTGATACTCTTGGATGGTGTACTTGGTTAGGCTGAACTGTGATTGTAAATTGGCAAATAAAAACATTCCCTTTTCCTGTTTACAGATGATATGTTTCGTTTGGCCACAAACACTATTTGCTCATTTCTTCCAGTCTGTGTATGGCACTGCTTTCAGCCCATCTTCCTCATCCCCATTAAGTGCTTGTGTGTTAATATGATTGGCCAGTCGACATTTTTAAAAAATATCAATAGCAGTTTCATTCATTAATTAGAATTTCTTCTTGTTCATAATTTAAAAGCCCCTTCAGATGTAGGAAATTTGCTTTTTTATCCTTCTCTCCAGACACTTTGTATGGTAATTTGTATCAGTAAAATGATATAAATAGAAATATGCCAATGAAACTAGATAGCTCAAAATACGAATCAAAAAGCAGAATTGGGGGATCCCTGTGTGGCGCAGCGGTTTGGCGCCTGCCTTTGGCCCAGGGCGCGATCCTGGAGACCCAGGATCGAATCCCACATCGGGCTCCTGGTGCATGGAGCCTGCCTCTCTCTCTACCTATGTCTCTGCCTCTCTCTCTCTCTCTCTCTGTGTGACTATCATAAATAAATAAAAAAATTAAAAAAAAAACAAAAAGCAGAATTGGTTTTATAATGATATTATTATGGTTCCTTGAAATGAAATTACATCATAGATCAGGAGGTTTGTGTTTTGTTATATTTTTTTGTGGATAGATTTTTTTTTTTTTTAAGATTTATTTACCCATTTGAGATATAGAGAGAGAGCACATGCAAATGGAGGGGAGGCAGAGGGAGAGGGAGACAAGCAGACTCCCTGCTGAAGGGGGAGCTTGACATGCAACTTAACATGGGACTTGATCCCAGGACCTTGAGACCATGACTTGAGCCAAAATCAAGAGTTGGATGCCCTACTGACTGAGCCACCCAGGTGTCTCTGTGAATAGATTTATTTTGAGAGTGAGATTATAGTCAAGAATTCTTAAACCTGCAGATGTGAGATTTCCAAGCTTGGCTTATTCTAAAAGCCATGCTTGGCACATCTAAAGATGTTTTGTGCCTTCTGTAGCATTTTTTTTTCCTGTTGTATAAGAAGACACTACATTTATAATCAAGCTCTTTGGGGGTACACATTGCAGATGAGCACTGACTTGAGATTGAGGTATACATTCCTGGTCTGCTTTAGGAAGTTGTCAAATGTCCAACATTTTGTATTCTCTGATGTAGTATATAGACAGATTTAAAATTTACTCTTTAGCTTTATGAAATTTCAGAGCTAACTATGGAGGAAATAGTAATAACGTGGGAATAAAAAAATCTACTCATAAATCTTATTTTTTTTTTTTTTTAATTTTTATTTATTTATGATAAATCTTATTTTAAATGTAAATATTCCCTTTAGGTAAATGGGTATGTATTTTATATGGATAAATATTTGATTGCACAATTGGCTGAAATTACTGGCTGAGAGGTCTTCTCATCCTACTCTTCTATCATGTATCAATTTACCCTAAGGTCTGGGTTCTCTCGATTGTCGCATTGCTTGAACTCCCTTTGCTTTTATATACCTATTTACCTAAAACGTTAAAAAATCCCTGTAGCAAATGGTAGCATGAGGAGCAGACTAGATTAGAAAGCACTTCACCCTGTGGCTCTACCCAGTAACAAAAGCTTTATCGCTAAGAATTCGGGCGCTTCTTGTCCTTTTGGGTGATATTTTGAGAATTAGTAAGGTCATGTCTTTAAAGCATTCTAGACTAACAATAATAGTAGTACATGAATGTATGAGATTGGATCAAGTTTTTAATGTGACCATGTTAAGTGAATACATTTATAAGTGAAGTCAAAATTTTTTGAATTTGTTGCATACCCAATGATGAAAAAAATGTGATTTTTAATAATGAAAAAAAGCAATTAAAACTCAACTAAACTTTTGGATTTTATTCTTTGTTACCTCTTTCTTGTCAGTTTAAATTTCATTAATATTTTGGAGGATGTCAGTGAATAATAATATACAGTATTTAGGCTGCTTATATTTTTCACTTTAATAGAAGTTCTGACTTTACTACAGAAAGGAAGGCAGGATTTATAAACAAAATAAGAAAACCAGCTCTGTCAAGGTCAAATTAACGATTTGCATTTTAAAATAGCTAGTTTTCTTCTAATGGCAGATACTGCAAATGTATAGCAATAACCCGTCAGCTGGCAAATAAGCAATGTCCTATTAGTCTCCTGAGTTTCTTTAAAACACAATTGCTTCTTTTACTTCCAGTGATACTTCTGGCATTAGATGTTTTAATTGAATTACTTAGAAAATATTTTATCATTCAGTTTCTTAAAATAGCTACTTTCAATTTGAGAAAATAGAGTATTTAATTTTTTCATTGTTTTTTCAACTTAGCCCTATTATTTCTATAGCTCAGATTTTAATTTCTCTCCTTTTTTCAAATGAAACAAACTGATTGTTTCAAAGATTAATTTTTCTCCTTTGTTTCCTTATACTGGTAACCTGCATTTGCATCTTGGGTTGTATAATGACAGGTGGTTGTAATTTCTTTCCCTTTAGTGTTTAAAGAAAGCGAATGCACTTGTGATTAATTTACGTGTTCTTTTTTTAATTTGCACATTTTGTTCAGTGAAAACAAAAGATGGGCTTATGATTATTTTCCCCTGATGTCACAAAAGACAAAGGCTCAAAGCAACAGTGGTGATGGGTAATTTCCTACTCATAGGGTGAAACAAAATCTTCATATTCCCTGAAACGTAATCTAATGGCAAAACATTTTCTGACCCTTTTTAATCTGTTGTGATTATTGCCAATGGATACATATCAGATGCATCTATGTCTGCAGTTTCTGTTTTAGCTACTATCTAGATAGGCGCCTCAATGTAGTGGTACTCTGGAACATACTAGTTTCAGGTTCCAACCCTGCCATTTTGTAGCGGCCGAGGGCAAATTAATTAACCTCTCTGTGCCTCAGTTCTCTCACCTGAAAAACAGGAATAATACTAGCACCTATATTATAGGATTATATAAATTAATATCTATAAAGGTCTTGGAACATAAAGCAAGTCCTAAATAAATGTAAAATATATACAATTAAAATATGGCTATAATATAAACAGACAGATAGAGAAGTAGGCTTCTTGTTACCTAATAACAGAGGACATCAAGTACCTATTCCTCTTGTCCATGACATCTGGTTTACCTTCTTCCTTTGATCAAGGTATGTTAAACATTTTAAATGATACTTACATTTTTTTTAAAATTTTTATTTATTTTATGATAGTCACAGAGAGAGAGAGAGAGAGGCAGAGACACAGGCAGAGGGAGAAGCAGGCTCCATGCACCAGGAGCCCGATGTGGGATTCGATCCCGGGTCTCCAGGATCACGCCCTGGGCCAAAGGCAGGCGCCAAACCGCTGCGCCACCCAGGGATCCCTACTTACATTCTTCTTACATTCTTTTTGTTTGTTTGTTTTTGTTTTCTTCTTATATTCTTGTAGCGTAGTCTATGCAGTTAGGTAAATCAACATATATTTTATCATCATTGCAGAGTACATAGATTTCAGTGCATCTGAGATTTCACCCCTGCTGCAGAATATACTCTGAATGAATCCCATTGATAAGGAAAATATTACTGCCATTGCCAACTTTATCTGCCAAATGACCAGTAGTTGACTTTCTATGAAAGAGTTAAGCTTGTTGCTGTATCAAATATTCAGTTAGTCATTAATTAAAGTAGAACAAATTCAATATTTTTTTTATTCAGCAGATTAACCAAAAAACCACCATGTTTGCAATTTATATTCATCCTGTAAACGGCATATGCATTAAACATTTCCATCTGGAGTCCCGATGATTGTTTTTCTCCCATCTCATGCTTGATAAGCTGTTACTGATTAGACGGGGAATTCTGAAGCTGTTGAAAGCACAGATTTTTTTTTTTTTTAAGCTTCTATCACCTTGGTGTTCGGTACTTCTTAACAGATCTTACTTGATGTCTGCAGGTTCCATTTTAGCTGTAGTCCAGATAGAAGCCTTAGGTGCCCTGGCCAGAGTGATTTAACACAGACAACCTTATTCTATGCCTCCCTCACTTTTCTTTCGTTTAAAGAAAATGTTTTGCTATCAGTCAAATTTATATTTTCTTTCTTCTTTCTTGGTTTGATCCTTAAACCTTATTTACCCTGTGCTATCCTCTGTAAAACATAACTGGCATATTTTTATGCATTGTATTTTCTAAGCATTGTTATAAAGACTTCATGTGTTTTGACTCATTTAACCCTCACTGTGTTAGGAGGTAGGTGTTACTATACCCAATTAAGAGATGATGATACTGAGACCATAGGGAGGTTGAGTAACATCCTTAAGATCAAACAGCTAGAAAGTAGTAGAGCTCAGCATGAACCCAAACACACTAACTCTAGGGTCCAGGCATTCAGCTACCATACTATGGGATTTAAAAGAGCTGACTCCTCATCCCTTAGGTAGTAGGACATGCACTTTGAGATGGAGCTCCTGTGATAAACATTCAGAAGAGCTGTACCCTTCATCTTCCTACATAATGTACATCCTGACTTTTTTAAGTTATCTGATGGGAATCATTTAATGAACAAAAAAAATGGAGTACAGTCTGTGTGGTGTTCATGACAAAAATCATAACATCAAATACCAATCATATGTAGCTTCTATTTTTCAAGAATCACCATCTGTTTATCTTTTCCCATTCAGTGTGTATAACCCCTGATGATTGCTCTCATGTGTCATAAATAACATATGTATTTTACATATTTTTTAAACTAGGGCTCAGAAAAGTGATATTTCATTTTTTTTTAGGTGGGCTCAACATACAGGGCTTGACCTCATAACTCTGTAATCAAAACCTGGCCTGAGATCAAGAGTTGGACACTTAACTGACTGAGCCATCTAGGTGCTCCAAAAAGTGATATTTCTTATAAAAGACCACAATGTTAGTGAATAGTAGACTCAGAATTCAAATTATAGTTTTTTTCCCCCCAGAGTTATATGTTTTCTTTTCTATTAATTGGCTATTAGTCTACCAAGGTCTGATGAACGTGAGATGCACCCAGTTAGGTCACATGTATGCCTTGATCAGAAGGTGACTAATATTATAACCAGATATCTCCTTAGCTTCTTCTTGTATGTTCTGAACACGATCCTTTGGATTTGTATATATTGCCAACAGCATCCTGTCATTACGTGTGGAGGTATATAAGAGAATGGATGTTTCAAGGTAATCCCCCCACTGTGAAAACAGTGGAATGATGATGATTTAAAGTAAAAACTTTTTAATTGTTCCAAAGGTACAGAGATTTATTTTTTGCACTTTATATCTGGTTTATGCATGCATCATATAAATCTTTGTGCCCCCAGTATTTTGCCTGCTGTAGAGGAGGAACTTAATAAATGTTGATTAAATGAATAAATTAATTAATTTAATTAATGTACATGTGAAAAATAGAAAAAAACACCTTTGTGTCTACAGTGGGTTTCCATTTGGTCAACAAATGAAATTAGGACACGAGTATCTATACAAACATTTATTTTTCAACTAATATCCTAAATTTGTATAGTTTTATGATAGCATACATAGCAGGGTATATTTTTGTGCCATTCAAGTCTGGATCATTTCTTATCTTTCTGCCTCTTGTCAGTTAGTGATCACAGCCTTGCTACATGTGTTTTCAATTCAAGCACCTTCCTTTTCTCTAGCTTCCCCTAGCCTGTTCACACATCCACAGGCAAGTGGCAAGTGATGAGCTAAGGTATGCTAAAAGGTGAGAGAGATTGAAATGGTGCAAATGAAAATAGAAAGAACTTGAAAGATTACCTACAGCATTTTTAACTTCCCTTCACATACTAAACAAATTTTGTTTCATATGAAATCAATGTAGTGTATACTCAACAAAATGAAATTTCCAAATTCCTGCATTCAAAGAATATGCAATCTAGTGGAGGAGACAGATATTGAACACACTATCATGCTAAGATCCAAGAGCCATAAAGTATGATTTTCACAAAGAAATAGTCTTCCTGATTCCAGGTGGTGCTCCATAGTCAGGTACTGTGCACTGAACAATAGATTAAGAATGTATGAGAAAATATACCCACAAGCGGGTAGTCGAGAGGTCTTTTTTCAACAACACAAGCCATTGTCTCATTGTTCCTCCTCAGCTGCTATAGGATTTACTCCATATTCTAATACTGAATCTGTCTTTTCCCATAAAGAAATGCAATTTGGATTTTTCTCCTTCGAGTCCCATGCCAAAACCAAAAAGAACGATCTTAACTGCTTATCACTTAAAAAAACAAATAATCCTAATTTATTCAAGGAAACTTGTTAACACAGGAATATTATAAGTTCCTGTTTAGATGAAGCCCTACCTTATGCTGTGTTCTGTTGATTCAACTTGGCCACAGCTGTCGTTGTCTGTGCTAAGCTTGTGTCACCAGAAGGAAACCAAATAAGATGATTCATATGCTGGTGCTCTAAGAAGAAGGGAACTAGGGTATCAACAGCCTCTGGCTAATGGTTTTAGAATAATAATGCTTCAAAATACAATTCAAAATCACCCTTGATCATTATTCACAGGTCTATTCAAGTAGGAAAGACAATCATTTCATTGAAATATATGTGTGTATATTTATATGTAATATATACATATATATACATACACATACATATGTTTAATCCTATATGTGTATAAATATATGCACATGTATATGTATTTATATGTATTTATGGTGTTGAAGTCAAGCATGGGCTGAACTTGGAGCAATAGAGAGCAGGCTACCTCATTTTAGGATTAAAAGTAAAGATTATTAGACAGTTTTTTTGTGTGTGAATATGGGGTTGTAGGCTAACCAAACTGTAGCCGTACCATTTAATATTTCAAGTCAACATTGATCAGTTACTGATAATGTAATTCTCTGATGCCCATTAACTCAACAGTTTGAATATTTATAAACAGTATTACTTATAAAATCCAGCTTATTTTTTCTCAAAGTTAAGAAAAGATAGATTTTTGTTTTTAGTAAGCAAATTAGATAATTTCAAGTTGGTGTCATTTGATTTAAGAAAAATAAGGGGCACCTGGGTAACTCAGTTGGTTAATTGACTCTTAAGTTACGGTCAGGTCATGATCTCAGAGTCCTGGGATTGAGCCCTGCATCAGATTCCCCACTCATCTGAGATTTTCTTTTTCCCTCTTTCTCTCCTCCTGTTCTCGAGTAAGCGTCCTCTCTCTCTTTCTCTCTCCCTCATGCTTTCTCTCTCTGTCTAAAATAAATAAATCTTAAGAAAGACAAGTAATTTGCTTAAGAATAGTGCATTGAAATACTAGCATATTTAATGATTCTGTTATTCATCTTCTATTTGTCTGTATCCCTTTTGTCTGGGCTAGAAAACAATACTATGGATGATACCTCTCCTAAAACTATACACTTTCCGTTTGTAAGAGCTAGAAATACATAGACTCTTTGCGTAAATGTAAGAGTTTTATTATATGTCATCTGTCCAGTCCTTCATAGCTGATTATATATTTTTAAATTCTTTTTATGCCTAATCATTTTATAAGCGTGTTGCTTCCCCTTATGTCCTTCAAAAACTCTTGCATATCATCTTCTGATGTAGTGACCTGGAGACCTAGATGATCAATAGCAGTGAGCAGATCGTTTGCATCTGCAATCCAAATGACCAGTGTGTTTCTATAGGAATTATATAGCTGTTACATACACACAGAAGTCCTGTAAGTCCAACAGTAGTCAAAATAAATTTGCCTTTAAACCCTTGGAATGATAGGAACACAACTTGGAATGATAGGAAATCCAATGAGGCATGTCACCAAAAGCACTTTCCTACAGGAAGTTCTAAGAAAATTCATTATAATGTTTTCAATGTTAATACTGATCAATGGTATAAACTCTAACACATTTAACACGGATATTATTAAAGGGGCATTTTAATGGAAATAAAATGAAAATAGTGAATCACATTGTTTAAGTAGCAAAAAAAAAAGACTATCTCTTGGCTTAATGAGTTTTTAAAGAGGAAGGGTTTAAAGAATGAGTTAAAGGAATAAGGGTATGAAAAAAAAAAGAGAAGAAAATAGATACAAAGAAGCAAAACAGTGATGCTGATAAGACAAAATAACAAGGTAATCTAGTGTTTTTTGCCCTTAATAATAGAATCACATCTTTTGACTGTGCTCTTTTTGACATGCCCACAGAAAATATTTAATCTCTACATCATCCTTCCTGTAACTCTGTCAAATAATTTTTGTCTAAGAAAGAATGGATTTTATCCTTAGTAGAGTAAAAAAAAATGTCAAAGTATAGGCTAAATCTCTGCAAAGTGTACATAGAAATTTTAAAAAGTACAAATAGGGTTAATTGTTGCCTCTCTTATCCCTATCTATGGGGATGATTTTGTTCTTGCCTCTGTTGTTATTGGGAGGATGCTGTCATTGAGTAGAAGGAGGCACCAGGAAGTATGACTCTGTCAGAGGCTCTCCCTATTACCATTGCTGGTGGTTGCCATCATCATGGTGGAATTCAGAGACTCCAGGAGCTTTGTTTCCAGGCAAGTTATCATTTTCTTAACCAGTCTCTGGGGCCTCAAGCTCCTTCTGTAGGATTTCTTTGAGTTAAGTGCTGTTGCCATTAAAGTCTTTAAAACTTTAAGCATCATTAGATACTTATGTCTTAATGTGAATTCTTTTATCAGATACTTTGCAGTTATGACTATTTTTGTGCAGAATGGGTGAGGGGGGTGTGGACAGCCACTGAAACGGAAGGACACCCAAGAGAAACATACATTTTTATTGTTTTGGGATTTTGAAATCAATGTCCCGCCCTAGCATGAGATGCAAGTGGTGTCAGAACTATTTTTGTATATACATTATATACCGGTATCTAATGCCACCCTTTGTGCTTTGCTGTCTCTGCCTGTTGATGTCTATAAATGCTCTCCTTACAAGTCTTCACATGCTATGTATAAAACCTTTATAAATAGCACCCACCAGCACTTACCACAGAGCCATTGGGAAAAACATTTTTGTCTGGCTGTTCTCACAAATGTCTGAAACTTTGCACTTTTTGTTTGATTTTAACTTGATTTAGCTAATATATTCTTAACCACAGCATTGTGATTTAGCAATTGAGACATTTTCTTCATCTTGAACTCTTTAGAATCTCATCAAATTTAGTCATAAAATACAAAAATTGAAAGCAAGTCTGCTTTGTTATACATCTAGATTAAATTTGGTAAATTTAAATGTATAAAAAAGAGGTTACACTTTATGCATGCATTCAGCCAGAAGTTATGATAGTGAATTCTTTTATTCAATAAATATTAGTTGGGGGGCACCTTGGTGGCTCAGTGGTTGAGCATCGATCGGCCTTCAGCTTGAGTGGTGATCCCAGGGTCCCTGGATTGAGCCCCACATTGGGCTCCCTGCAAGGAGCCTGCTTTTCCCTCTGCCTGTGTCTCTGTGTCTCTCTGTGTCTCTCATAAATAAATAAATACAATATTTTTTTAAAAAAATAAATATTAGTTGGTTTCTGGATAGCAAATCCAGGAGCTATACAAAAATTCTGGTTTATGTTATGCTGCCATAGACACAAGCTACCATGGATGAGGGCCTTGAGTTCAAGTATTAGTTTGGAAATTTTTATCTGAAGTTGTTTGGATAAGACACCTGCCCTGACTCTATACCTCATAGTGAGAGGGCTCTGCCAGGCTTCCAAAATGCTTGTTTGCCCTGAAACGTTATTTAGGACATCAAGGAGAGGACACAGAATAAGGTGAATCACTTGTTATTTCCCTTTCACTTTATTTCTCTATATTTTGCTGCCTTCCTCACTGGGGAACAAAATAAGCTACATTAGTGAAAGCAGCAAAACAGTAAGTAGGGAGAGTCCTGCAGTCACCAAGCATGACACCTAAATTTGTCCTAAATCACTAATGCTGTTGTAATAACATAAGCCTGTTCTTCCAGGCCTGAATCAATGGTGCCACGTGGGTGGATTAGAATATTCATTATTTCAAATCAATTAAACAACTCGATATATGACAGTAATGAAAGCTAATGTTTATTAGCAGCTTACAACGTACCAGGTAGTGTCTTAAATGTTTTACATGTATTAACCCATCCAGTTTTCACAATTCTATAAAGCATACTATGTCATTGTCTTCACCTTTTGGCAATCGAAGAAACTGAGGCTTTAGAGAAATTTTGGAAATTACTGAAGGTCCCGTAGTTATCAGGCCATAAAGCAGGAATTAAAACCTCTAGTAAATCTGGCTGTTGACCCAGGGTTCGTGACACTAAAGATACAAAGTCCCTACTTCGATTCACTAGGAAAGATAGATATGAAAAAGTGTGTATGTTACAAATCTTTACTATTTATAACAAGAGCTGTGCAGAGGTGTTATAGCTACATATTGGCAGAAAAGGAGGAAACAAAAAAAAAAAAAAGAAAAGGAGGAAACATGACACAGTTAGCTGAATACGACTAAGGCTTTCATTCTATACCTGCTCAAGGTCATACATTCATTCTCACTGGCAGCAAGCATTTGTTAGCCGTGGACATGTTTTCCTTAATTTATTGAGATAAGTAATTTGGTTCCCATGTTCTAGAATTAAAATAATTCAGTTTTCTAATTATGTGTGTCTTTAAACATTATGAAGGCAATAAGAATATAAATTAATCACTCATCTATCATCATAAATTATTTTGTTAGATTACAATTCTGGAAGATTCTATATAATAAACAACATTGTTTTCTTTGTAAAATTGACAATATGGACAATTATAGATAGTATTTATTATATTACTAATATATATTATATTATATTATATTATATTATATTATATTATAATTTATTAGTATTATAAAAAGTAGCAGTTTTACTCCAATCTGTATATTTTGACACTATGTAAATAAATTTTAACTGGTTGTTCAAAGTAGTCACTCAGGAAAAAGTTTCAGTGTCTCTGGAATTTATGTTTTATTCATTTTTATTTATTTTTGATTTTTAGGGGGTATTTTATGTTTTAAAATTGTCTTTGGGAATGTCTAATTGTTAAAGTAACTGAAGTCATTAGGAAATGTGAATATCCTCTAAAATTCGGAACTCTGCCATTCTAGAATCTGATTTAAAAAAAATAATAATAAAAATAAAATAAAATCCAAATTAAAAGGATCCCTGGGTGGCTCAGCAGTTGGGTGTCTGCCTTTGGCTCAGGTCGTGATCCCAGCATCCTGGGATCGAGTCCCACCTTGGGCTCCCTGCATGGAGCCTGCTTCTCCCTCTGCCTGTGTCTCTGCCTCTCTCTCTCTCTCATGAATAAATAAATAAAATCTTTAAATATATATTTAAAAAATAATGATAGAATAAAATAAAATAAAGCCCAAATTAAAAATACGTGAATAAACCTTTGTAAACTTGTTGCCCAGAATAAAGGATGCTTAATTTTGGAGTTGAAGGGAATCTGACAAATTATCTGTTCCTCCTTTTCACTGAATAGGCCCTGCGAGTGAATCAATTTTCCCAAGTGTTAGGTCTGAGATCTCTGGGTTCAAGTCCAGTGCTTTCCTGAAACCTGATGGGATGGTCACAATATTGTTGCTTCAACTACATCTTAGGTCATGAGAAAATTTGTATCACTTGAATTTTCTAATAAATTTCCTGCCTCAGCATGTCATTTATTCCCCCCCCCCCCCCCCGAATGAAGATATGTGCTTTGCTCTTAGGTCTACGTTAAAAGAAACTCAACCATTGACGTTTAAGGACTTAACCACCCTACTATACTATAAATAGTACTTATAACAGTGATATGTCTGTCATGCTTTGGGAAGTGCATAAATTGTTAGGATTGACCTAAACCATAAAAAAATATCAAATGCAGAATGTTGAAAATAGGATGTATAGGCACTGGTTCAAAATGTATTATATTTCCAAATTCAGTTCTTCTCTTTCTTTTTTTTTTTCAGTTATTTTCTTAATAGCACACCTCCCCTGAAGAAAAACTTTTCTGAAATTAATATGAATTGGTGTTATTTGTCTGCTCTTATATTTTCTGAATTCAGAATGATTCCCTTCTCACAGTTACAAAATTCCGCAATTTCATCAATAGGTTTCTAACATTTTCAGTAGCATAAGCTGTTATTCAAAAGAAAATGCCAGATCTCTTGAAGAGAAATCCTTGATTTATGTTAGGAAGAAAAATTCAAAGTATAAATTATACAAAAGTATATCTAAAATTCTTAAAATATAAGAAGTCAACTCCAAGTTTATTTATAGCCTTGAAGTAATTTTAGGGTTTAGAGGGTAGACAGACTAATATTCCCATTATGATAGACTCAATAAAATTTGTATTTTTAGGCTGTAAATATCAAGAAGATTACTTCCTATAAGGTCAGAAAAAACAGGCAGTATTCAGATGGCTAAATAAGAAAGAAAATTCTGAGCCTTATTTCATAGGAAATGTGAATGAGACTGTGGTTTGGATTCTGTGACTCTCCAGGAATCTAAGATTCTACCCAGTGTAGGGGAGGCCTGTGGCTGGCCTAAGAGTTAAACTGACATAAGACAAATTAACGGGAAAAACATACAAATTTTATTTAATATTTTTTATGTTTACATGGAAGTCTTCAGAAGAAAAACAAAGATCCAGAGAAGCTTTAGGCCCCCAAAATATTGATTGATTGATTGATTCATTTATTCATTCATTCATTCATGAGAGACACACAGAGAGAGGGGCAGAGACACAGGCAAAGAGAAAAGCAGGCTGTCCGCAGAAGCCCAATGTGAGACTCAATCCTGGACCCCAGGATCACACCCTGAGCCGAAGACCAGACACTGAACTGCTGAGCCACCCAGGCATCCCCCCAAAAGTATTTTAAACAAAAAATAATAATAATAAATTGTAGGGATGTGACAAGACAAAGGGGCTTGGGCTAAGGGCAGAAAATTGAGGGGCAGTGATCAGGAAGTATTGGAGGGAGGTTGCTCTAGGTGGTGTAGCCCTTTTATCAATCTTTGTTCTTCTATTCCATGATCTTGGAACACTTTTCCATTTCCTTGTGTCTTCCTTAATTTCCTTCATGAGTGTTTTGTAGTTTTTGGAGTACAGATCCTTTGCCTCTTTGGTTAGGTTTATTCCTAGGTATCTTATGGTTTTGAGTACAATGGTAAATGGGATTGACTCTTTTATTTCTCTTTCTTCTGTCTCAATGTTAGTGCAAAAAAATGCAACTGATTTTTGTGCATTGACTCTATATCCTGCCACATTGCTGAATTCCTGTATGAGTTCTAGAAATTTGGGGTTGAGTCTTTTGTGTGTTCCATGTAGAGCATCATGTCATGTGCAATGAATGAGAGTTTGACTTCTTTGCCAATTCAGATGCCTTTAATTTTCTTTTGTTGTCTAATTACTGAGGCTAACACAGTGGTGCTGTGTTTCTGATATCAGGGGAAAAGCTCTCAGTTTTTCCCCATTGAGAATGATATTTGCTGTGGGCTTTTCATATATATGGCTTTCCTAGAGCAATCTATACCTTCAGTGTAATCCCTATCAAAATACCATCACCTTATTTCACAGCATTGGAACAAATAATCCTAAATTTTGTATGGAACCAGAAAAGACCCTGAATAACCAAAGGCATATTGAAAAAGAAAACCAAAACTAGTCACAAGTCCGGACTTCAAACTTTATTATGAAGCTGTGATCAAGACAGTATGGTAGTGGCACAAAAAACAGACACATAGACCAATGGAACAGAATAGAGAATGCAGAAATGGACCCTCTCAAGTCTATGGTGAACTAATCTTTGACAAAGTAGGAAAGAATATCCAATGGAAAGAAGACAGTCTCTTCGACAAATGGTGTTGGGAAAACTGGACAGTCACACGTAGAAGAATGAAACTAGACCATTTCCTCACACCATACACAAAAGTAGACTCAACATGGATGAAACACTTAAATGTGAGACAGGAATCCATTATAATCCTAGAGAACACAGGTAGCCACCTCTTTGACCTTGGCCACAACTTACTAGACACGTCTCCAAAGGCAAAGGAAACAGAGACAAAAATGAACTATTGGGACTTCATCAAGAAAAAAGCTTTTGCAAAGCAAAGGAAATAGTCAACAAAACCAAAGGGCAACCTACAGAATGGGAAGAGATATTTGCAAATGATATATCATATAAAGGGCCAGTATCCAAAATCTATAAAGAATATATCAAACTCAACACCTAAGGAATAAATAATCCAATCAAGAAATGGGCAAAAGACATGAATAGACATTCTTCAAAGAAGACATACAGATGGCCAACAGACACATGAAAAAATACTCCACATCACTCGGCACTAGGGAAATACAAATCAAAACCACAATGAGATACCACCATATACCAGTCAGAATGGCTAAAATTAACAAGTCAGGAAATGACAGATATTGGCGAAGATGCAGAGAATGGGGGAACCCTCGTACACTGTTGGGAATGCAAGCTGGTGCAGCCACTCTGGAAAACTGTGATTTGAGGTTCCTCAAAAAGTTGAAAATAGAGCTACCCTATAACCTAGCAATTGCACTACTTGGTATTTACTCCAAAGATACAAATGTAGTGATCCAAAGAGGCACCTGCACCCCAATGTTTAGAGCAGCAATATCCAAAATAGCTAAACTATGAAAAGAACCCAAATGTCCATCAACAGATGAATGGATAAAGAAGATGTGGAATATATATACAATGGAGCACTACTTAGCCATCAAAAAAAAAAAAAAAGAATTTTGGCCATTTGCAACAACGTGGATGGAACTAGAAGATATTATGTTTAGTGAAATAAGTCAATCAAAGAAAGACAGTTATTATATGATCTCAATCATATGTGGAATTTAAAAAGAAAAACATGATCAGAGGGGAAGAGAGTGAAAAATAAAAGAAGACAAGGTCACAGAGGGAGACAAACCACAAGAAGCTCTTAATCATAGGAAACAAACTGAGGATCACTGGAGGGGAGAGGGGAGAGGTGACAGGGTAACTGGGTGATGGACACTAAGGAGGGCATGTGAGGTAATGATCACTGGGTGTTTATAAGACTGCTGAACCACTGATCTTTACCTCTAAATCCAATAATGGGTTATATGTCAACTAATTGAATTTAAATAAAATTTAAAAACAAGGAAGTATTGAGGGGGAACTAATGGAAAATAAGGGTTATTTAGTAGATTTGTTTGTGTAAGACCTCATTCCCAGTTTGGTGTCAGCTGCTCATCTCTGGTAGTAAGAATGTTTCTGTTCTCTTCCCAGTACAGAGAAGGCATCTTTTTTTTTTTTTTTTTTTTTTTTTAGGGGGAAATTATATGACCCGTGTTTAGGATGAAAGAAAGAGGAGCAGAGAACCCTTTCTGTGTCTGTCTTTATCTCAACTGCCTTCAGCTTGGAGTAATTAATATGCCAAAGTGGCATATTTCGGGGTGGCATGTCCTAAACCCCTTCACCATCAGTGTGCTACTAACACAGGACTTATTATTTTATAAAGTACCCAGTGAATTGTAATAATTAGATATGTAAACCACAGAGTTTAGGTGTAGTAAGCATGTGAAAAATGAAATATTTTCCTTTCTATGTTCTGTCTATAAGTCACATGTACTAAATGCATGTTTACACAGTGAGAAGGAAAGGAGGAGTACATTTGTCAGATCATAACGTTCAGCGTTGCACTCACCTGTGAAGAGATTTAGTTTGCTGATCATGTTCTTCAAGGATAATTTAAATATTTCTTTATTATATTTTCACTCTCCTACGTGTGGTATTTCAAAAGTGTGCTTTGTTTTTCTTTAAAGGAATAATGGCGATGCAAATACAGTCAGTTCTCATTATTCACAGTAGTTGTGTCCTATACATATAATTGCCATGAAGACTAAATTCTCAAAACTGAACCATTGGTTCCAGGAGAAATGCAGGTTGGGTTCCTATGAGCCCCTGGTCACTACATTTCTGTCAACCAATCAGTACATAACCACATTACCTGGTTTGTGTTTGGATTTAAAGGCATCTCATCCAGTGTATCTCGTGGATTCATGAACATTGAACTCACAGTCAACAGCACCATAATTCAAGCCTGAACAAAGTTTATCTAACACATGCATTTTCTCCATCAGGCACATCTCACAGGCACTTTCTTACATTTTGCAAGAGCACTACACAGCACTACACAGCACTTCAGCTCTACTCTTGGGAGAGAGACAATTTAAAAAAGCGGAATCATTCCCAAAACAACAAAGTGCAAAGAAATATGGCACTAAATTGTGAAAGGGACCCATTTTTAATAGTATGAAAGCTGAAATAAGAACCTAGAGGGATCCCTGGGTGGTGCAGCGGTTTGGCGCCTGCCTTTGGCCCAGGGCGTGATCCTGGAGACCCGGGATCGAATCCCACGTCGGGCTCCTGGTGCATGGAGCCTGCTTCTCCCTCTGCCTATGTCTCTGCCCCTCTCTCTCTTTCTGTGTGACTATCATAAAAAAAAAAAAAAAGAAAGAAAGAATCTAGAGCATTGTCGTATGTGACCTTAGCTGGTAATGTGGACATCAGGTGACTCAGATATTGGGCCCCACTTCACATGTCCATGAGTGGGGACGCACCTAAATTTTAATGAGTAGGCAATTTTTCACATATAGCATCTGCCAGTAATGAAGGGTCAGCTCTACCTATTAATTGGTAATACTTGAAAAAATGTAAAGTTTTCTATCCAAAATCTCAATGAATGAAGCTCAGATAAATGGTGATTTTTTTTCTTCCATCCTCCCCCTGCCCTTATTCTCCTTCCCTCCCTTTCTCCCTTCTTTCTTTTTTGCATTTAGTGTTATTGAAGTAGCATAAAGCAATTTATCTCTGTATCACATGATAACCATTAAAGTTTGCCGTTTTAGCCATCCACTCTTTCTCTGTTTAGAACTAGCCTAGTGGTTTTCTAAAGAATTTGCCTTTTAAAAAATAAAATTCCTTGTTGATACATACTGCGATAATTCACAGATAAATTATATCTTCTAAAATGAAACATTCAGAGTTATTATGATCCAGTGAATCTTATATTTTGATAGTATGCAAGTTCAAAGAGATTTGTGGCCAAATAAGAAAATATCTGTGAGGCACTAGCTAGCAGCTTCTGCTTAATAGGCTCCAAATCAGCTGTTCAACATTTAAAAATAGGGAGATTTCATTAAAATGTTAGATTTCTAACATTTCTTGAAAGCTGAACATTTGAATACCAGCAGCGTCGCTGCATAACTTCAGTTTGCTACAATGGATAGGGACCACCTCTCACATATTATATCCCCAAAACCTCCTCATTGTTTTTCAACTATCAAGACCAAATTTTAAAGCCATTAATTTAGCATCTTTTCCTTGTTGTCTTTAAATCCGGGAGATACCGTCTCTGTTATGCAAGTATCTCTATCATAAGTGAAAAAGTGAAAGATCAATTGATTTTACAACAAGCCAGACATCACCAATGTGCATGGACCGCTTGTCCCTCTGAGCGTTGAAGTTACGACTTCTAGTTTCAGGTGCTTCCAATTATTTTAGCACTGTCAAGGCTGGCTTTCTGCACAAGTGGTAGGAGCATTGCTCACTTGTAGAAGTGAGTTAATTCAGCCTGTTCACCAGGGACTCAGTAGGCATGCAGGTGTCATGAAGTAATGGATGGCACCCAAATTCACAGTGAATCAGATTTCCTCCAGTGCCCCAGTCGCTGACGAGTGGGCCACAGAGTACTATTTAATGTTTTACCAGACAGGACCCCACTGCTCTGATGGAGAGGAGAGAGCACAGTATGTCACAACATGTGTACATTTTGGGCCTTATTAATCGTATTTTATGGTTGATGTAAAAGATTCGCCCAAAGGTATGAGAAATCAAACCAAAAATAAAGCAGAGCTGTAATGTGCTACATCCTATGCATAAACACAAAACATACTAAGCATATATCCTGTCTCTTACAAGTGAATGCACAACATTTATAACAACTCATTTGCCTGTCAGAGAAGTGTAGAAAGTAAATAAATAAAAATGACCATTTCATTAGTCACTTACTCCATCTTGCCAGTTGTCCAGGAACCTTTGTAGTGGCTGTTGAGGAAGCATATACTCTTTGGAAAAAATACTGATTTGACATTTTGAGAATAATGTTAGTTTTCTAACATATGGACTTGAATGAGATAGAGCATTAAATGTGAGATAGCTAAGGAATTGATACACCTCTGAGGTTCTTTCTAAAAATTAGGGTTGCGCAAATAATTGAATTTAATCATATTTCAAAGAAGAATTCTTTGCAATTTCATTTTTGTTTTTAAGGTAGTTTCAATCACATTAAAAATCTTGTTGCTTTTGTGGTGTTGGATTTGCCATGCCATTAGAGAAAATTCTGCCTGTAAATATTTATCTGAAAGTCTTCAATCATTTTAGAAGCCTTAACCGTTTCAAAATTCTGGGTAGCAGCAATGCATGATCAAAAAGGTTTGCATTCTTTAGTGACAGTTGCTTTCTGAATTCTGGCTCAGTATAATCTTTGTTGAGACTATTAGACTATAAGCTTTTTTGGGGGAAAGGTCTTTGCTATCTTCCTCTGCACTGTCTTCCATTCTTCCCACTCTCTTGATAATCAACACAGATACAAGTCTGAGCAAGCACCTTCCCCCAAGGATGCCATCATTACTCACATAGACTCCTGACTTCTGTGTGGAGCATTAGGTCCTTCATGTACCAATTCTAAACCTGCCCCATGATATATGACCCTTAAATATTAAAATTGCACAAAAAAATAAAAAATAAAATAAATAAAAATAAATAAAATTGCACAGAACTACTGAGCTCTATAAAACAGTGAATATGCTGTTTCCCCATCTGTTTTGATTCCTTATTCTGTCTTTTACCAAGAGACTTTACCTATATTAGTGCTTTCATAAAACTTCACCCCTTTACTTCAGTGGCCCCACATTCTTGGCACAATGCTATGGGTGTAGAAATCATTTCAGAGGATTCCAGCTGATATCAGACCTTTGATAATGGTTTCTACAATGTACCATAAAGGAGCTGTTTGCATATCTAGCCAACATTTCTAAGATTTTTTTTCTTGCTTGGCCAAAACTTTGATTTTTCCCTTCTTCTCTTTTCTAAGATATAGTAAAGGAATTCTCTGCAGAAAGTCTATTAGAATATAGTGTATCTGAAGTATGGTAAAGCCAACAGGTGTGTTTTAAAATACAAGGCATTGATCTAAAATTTAAGATATTACAAAGCTGATATATCAGGAAACAACTGTCATTAAAAAGAGAGTTTATTACAGCTCCCAAGAGGAGTGCCGTAGGGGGGAAGCATAAGGGGAAGAACTGGGTCAGTCAGGAGGCAAGAGCCTTCATTGTGGTTTCTGCAGGTAAGTAATAGGTGAGGCAGGGCAGCCAGCTCTTGGGCACAGGGACTGTCCCAGGTTGTCTGTTACTTAACCCTGAGGTGACTAGGACAGAGGGATCATGGCCTTGAGTCTGAGAGCCTGATGAAGACAGCTGGGCTGGGCTGGGCTGGGCTGGGGGCTCTGGATTGGTGGGTTTGTATTTGGAGGATGCGTTTGTAGGAATTGGCTGACTCTGGGAGGGGCAAAGCCTCAGATGTGAAGGCCAGGATGCAGACAATGGAAGACCCCGTGAATACCGAGGGGAAAGGGGAAGCCTGTGGGAGCTTCAGGAAATGGCCAGGGTTGTTGAAACCCCTCAGCACCTTTACTAATACGAATAATTTATCTCTTCCTCAGTATATATAAATTATCCATGAAATCAGTGCCCCAGAGCAAGTCCCTAAATCCAACTGCTATCCATTAGCCTATGTAGCATTGATATTTGGCCCCAATGCTGACAACCATGTTTTAAATGGAACTAGAAACAGAAGTGAGTTTAAATGAATAGTGATTAAAAAAAATAATAACTGGGAAAAATGTTAGGAATAATAAAATACATTTTGGGGGTTTATTGATGTCTGGTTCCTTTCTTCATCCGTGGAATATTTACTTAGGGTTTATTATTCTAGGTAGTCTTCTCCTAAGCAGAAAAATAGATTGTATATGGTCAGAACCTGTAGAGCTATTTACAGTAAACAGCAATATTATCACAGAGAAGGCAAGTCTAATTTGTTTGACTTTTTGATTTACAAAAATAAATAAAAATAGCTTCCACATGGATTTCCTACAAATAGATTTTATGCTAATTTTCAGAAATTTCTTATTATCTCTGTATTATCAGATATATTAAAGCTGTAACCCTGCTCAGAAGTGTATCAGTCTGGTTTTCTGATGTCTTGTGTGGTGTGAGTGTGAAAATGACCGCTTTGGGTGAAGCAGGAAGAACTTCGTTTTTTTTTTTGTTGTTGTTGTTGTTTTCTTTTGGTCCTTTGATGTTGAATAATATAATTTCAGAAAATTACTAATATTTCTCTGGGACTTATTCACGTGGGCCAACCCTGTGATTAATGAATCATGATTCATCACACATTATAGTTTTTTTATGAAGTAATCCAATAATAGGAAACACAGAGAGCAAGTCCATCTTGCTTCTTTATAGAGTATGTGTATATATATATATATATATATATATATATATACACATATATCTGCATCTCAAGTTAGTATTAAATTGGGATTCTTGGGTGGCTCAGTGGTTTAGTGCTTGCCTTCAGCCCAGGGCATGATCCTGGAGTCCTGGGATCAAGTCCCACATCGGGCTCCCTGCACGGAGCCTGCTTCTCCCTCTGCCTGTGTCTCTGCCTCTCTCTCTCTATGTGTGTGTCTCTCATGAATAAGTAAATAAAATATTTTTTAAGAATAAAAATAAATAAATTCAGTAAAATGTCTTTTAAACTTAGTTAAAAGAAAAACATATATACATTTTGTATTTAAATTCATACTAGAGTTAAATATTTTAGCCTTTGACTTATACAGAAAGAACTCCAGTGTGAGTATAATAAAAGCATTTCATGTTTTAAACTATTTATTCACATCAGAAGCCCAGAGTTGTAGTATTTATATAAATACATGCCACTAAATCATGCATAAGTCTGTAAACTGTATTGTGCCAGGTATGGTTTTGAAGGAAAATAAAAACAGTGAGTTTTCCTTTTGTCTTGTCTCAAACACCACTTACATTTAGATCAGTCTAAGAAGTATTTATTGTGCCAGAAGTACAAAGTGGAACAATCCAGAATCTGTACCTTAGGAAAGCTTAAAATCAACAGAGGAAATCAGACCCATCAAGAGATCATTTCAACGTAAGATGAGAAGTGATACGATAAAAGTCTGTAAGGGTGCCATGGGCTCTTTCATACAAGAAAAGCTTTTCTAGTAGGTGAGAATTATCTGAAGCTCGGAGGATGCCTAAACCTATGTGAAAACATAAGCCATGGAAAAAAGGCAGGGTTTCTATCATGGAGGGTCTTGTAGGCCATGCTGAAGAGTTTTTCGACAACAAAGTTTATTTTAGAAAGATCTTTTTAGCTTCTGTGTGGAGGATAGATTTAAGGGAAGTTAGACTAGAGCGTGGGAATCATCTTCCAGCAATGTTAATGTCATAGACACTGTGTGAGGTGATGGTAGTTTGGTAGGCATGCATAAAAAATAAACTCTTTGTTTTAAAACCAAAGATGGGCTTTATTTATAGAGCTTAAAACTGAGTGAATGTGGGCAACTAAGATAGGAAGAAGCTGAAGAAAGCCTCAGATCTCTGTCTTGACTAGATAATGGGTACAAGAGCAAGTGTTTGGGCCCCCAGAGAAGGAATTACAGGTTGGACTCATAGAGTTAGATTTGCCTGTGGAAGGTCCATATGGATCTTCTAGGCCATTAAATACTCGAGTCCAGTTTTATGGAAAAATAAAATCGGATCCCTCTGATGTTGTTGTTGTTGTTGTTGTTGTTCTACTATGAGTTTTCAAGTACCTAAGGGCAAAGCAGCACATTTTTTTAATAATAAATTTATTTTTTATTGGTGTTCAATTTGCCAACATACAGAATAACACCCAGTGCTCATCCCATCAAGTGCTCCCCTCAGTGCCCATCACCCATTCACCCCCACCCCCTGCCCTCCTCCCCTTCCACCACCCCTAGTTCGTTTCTCAGAGTTAGGAGTCTTCCATGTTCTGTCTCCCTTTCTGATATTTCCTACCCATTTCTTCTCCCTTCCCCTCTATTCCCTTTCACTATTATTTATATTCCCCAAATGAATGAGACCATATAATGTCTGTCCTTCTCCGATTGACTTACTTCACTCAGCATCATACCCTCCAGTTCCATCCTCGTTGAAGCAAATGGTGGGTATTTGTTGTTTCTAATGGCTGAGGAATATTCCATTGTATACATAGACCACATCTTCTTTATCCATTCATCTTTCGATGGACACCGAGGCCCCTTCCACAGTGTGGCTATTGTGGACATTGCTGCTAGAAACATTGGGGTGCAGGTGTCCCGGCATTTCATTGCATCTGCATCTTTGGGGTAAATCCCCAGCAGCAAAGCAGCACATTTTAAGGAGAAATATTGCACAAAATGTGAGATGCTGACCTTCATGAAAGAGCCTTGAAGGTTTTTGTTTTTGTTTTATTCTTTTCCCGAAAGAGAAGTGACTTTTCAGAGTCTATATTAGATATTTTTTGTAGGATTTGGAGAAGGCTCATTTGCTATTACTCTAAATTAGCTGTTATTGACATTTTGGGGTCTATTTTAACTATTTAGGTTTAAACCACAGATATATTGAAAGAAAAGGCAGTGGATTAGAAGGAAGAAATTAATCAGATCAAAGCAGTGTGCAGATGAGATGAAATAGATCACGTACCTCCAGAGTTAATGTCTGTTGGTTGAATAATACCGATTCAATTAATAAAAATGGAGTGAATTCCACCCTCCACCACAGCATGTAGCCTAATATTATCATTTTTTTCTCCAACAGTTGAAACCTTGTATATTTGAATAATTACAGCACCAAAAGGGATCAGAATGATTCTTGATGTCTCTTGCAACTAGTGATTCTCATCTCTAATGAAAAAGTATAAAACAATGATGTCTATAATACTTTAATCCAATTTATTGAAATAGCAATGACAACATACAGCCATTTAACAAATACTGAATGAGTATGGGCTGTTTCTGAGGCACTAAGTACTGGGCATCAGGGTGGAGGGGGGGGACACAAAGTCTCTGATGCATATGTTTTCAGCAGAAGAGAGTGTGTATAATGCTATAAATGTAGAAGCACATAAATATGTCAGGTACAGGGGATCCCTGGATGGCTCAGTGGTTCGGTGCCTGCTTTTTGGCCCGGGGCCAATGTGATCCTGAGGTCCCGGGACCGCGTCCCGCATCCACCTCCCTACATGGAGCCTGCTTCTCCCTCTGCCTGTGTCTCTGCCTCTCTCTCTCTCTCTCTCTCAATCTGTCTCTCATGAATAAATAAATAAAATCTTAAAAATATATATGATAGGGATAAATACTATCAAGAATAGAAATCATTGGATGGATAAAGAGTAAAGATGGCAGGAATGCTGTCTGGTCATATCCAAAATATTGACCTCTGACTTAGAAGAAGAACATTTGCAAAACTAAGCAAATTCTATCTTTTATAGTGTTTTTAAACTTTACTTCCAGAGTTCAGGGGGAGGGAGACAATCTCAGGCCAACTCAGGCCGAGCATGGATCCCCATGTGGGGCTCAGTCTCATGACCAGATCATGATCCTAGCCAGATCCAAGAGTCAGATGCTTAACTGACTGAACCACCCAGGCATCCCTACATTTTTAACTTTTTCAAATAAACAGGATAAATTACCTTTCAAATTAGATATATTCTTACTTTATATAAGTGCCTTGGTGCATGAAGACCAACAAAATATACTAATTAGCTAAAACATACAATTTCCCAACTAATATTTATAAATATTATATTACCCAACATTCAAGCTGCTTACCAGTCAACATTTTGAACTATATCCAAAGGAAATGACATTCTCATCTCTGTCTCTACTGCCCCCACACATGCACCCACACCTCCCACATTTACACACACATCTATGCATGTATGTATATATAATAGTATATGAATAATTCCATACATTACATGAGGAGGTAGGTGGATATATAAGTAAATGAATAACATCGGGAAGGCTGTGCACTGACCTTTTGCCCATATCGATCATATTGGTGATCCCCTGTTTTGGGAGTCACATTATACGTTCTCTGTTTCTGTATTATTTGATTTCCTTTTAACAGCAAATATATATTAAACTTGTAGTAAAAAATATAGCAAAGGATTTTTTTAACTATTAAAAGCTTTAGATGTTAAACCCTCTTCTCCAAAATGTCTTCTCCAAAATCAAAGTAAAGACTAACAATGAAATTAAAAAGAAAAGAAAAAAGCCTTCTCTCCCATGATGTTTTGATGAACTGGGCACGTTACCAGCTCTCTGAGTTATTGTTAGAAACAAAATTGTGGAAGCGCTGTGATTTTGCATTCACTCTTTGACTAGCCATTGTTGTTGCTCAGATTGCTTAAACAGTTCAACCATACATATTTAATCACTGCATAGAAAACTTAATTCTAGGGAGTGATAAGCAATCAGGGTAATAGGGGGAAAAAAGGTGGCTTGTCCCAAAATAAGCACAACATATTATTAGATGTCAAATGAAATTTAAATATATTTTTGTAGGAAATAGAATTAAATTCTAATAGATTTTACCATATCCCGGACTCTGTTAAAAGTGTATGTATATATTTCTGTATGAATATTATATCACAGGTTATTTCTAGGAATTTTGCGTTTTCAAAGACAACTCTGAGCTCACATCTTTATGCTGATATTATGCAAGCTTTAAACCAGTTATAGAAGAACAACTTTGATTTCATAATGTAAAAGGCCTGGTTTGCAGAGCATTTTATCAATTTCTCAAATGACCACTTACCATTTGCAAGATAAGGCTTAGTCCGCATAAATAGTGTTCCTTTATGTTTTTGCTGATATTCTACGACTCTCTGAAGAAATAAACCATGCCCATCCTTTCTCTCACTCTTTCCATTGCTCTAAAACTGGGGAAGAGAGGCACCAGCATTTGTACTACTCCATACCTAGAACTGATTGTAAATTTTGATTTAGGAGAAGATATGGTAGGGGTGGATTCTTTCCTCTATCTAAGCTTAGAGAACATTTACTTCCTGAAAGATGAATGGGGAATATTTTATGTCAATTAATATATATTGAAGATATTTAAAAATGATGTGTCTATTAGTCAACTGTCACTGACATGAAATTGACTGCAAAATTACTTTCTGGGGTTCCGGATTTACTCCCTCCTCCTGACTTTTCATTTATGCACTTTTCAGACAAAAAGTAATTTCTTCCAACTGCTGCATTTATAAATTCAACCTGAGATCTTATAATCAGATTCCACTTTTTTCTCTCTTACCTCTCATCACAGATGATAAAGATACTGCAATTGGAATTCAGCTGTGACAGTATAGATGATTAAGCTAAAGTCTAATTGGCTTTGCAGTGTTAGCAGAAGCCTAAATTTAATGGTTGATTTTCCCCCCATAGTAAAATAAACCTCTGTGATTTAGTCTTAGAGAACAGAATTTTGTTGATTAAGAAGGTCTTTTTTATGGATGGTAAAGAATCGACTATAAGAATGAAAACTTAAAGTGCAAAGTTCCATTTTTCTTTCTGAACTTTTTTGAATACGACAAATCTCAAATAAGAAATAAGAGCAAAACTTATAATTGCAAGTAGTGCACAAAAAGAGTGACTAGCTATGGTAGCTCTGCATATCCACTGAGGCTACGGTGAGGGGACATGCTCTTATACTTGAGAGTTGGGGGCCAAGGTATTTCCTGTGGCAGTTGAAGTATACAGGTGCCAGGGACTTAGGACATGAGATGAAAAAAATATTTCTCCAACAGGCTTTAAACTTGCTATTATTTTTCTCCACTGTCACTGTGAAAATCCTTAGCAAGACCTTGCTCCAAATTGAGAGGCAGGCTTCATTCAGGCTTGTAATTCTAAAGTAATTAGAGCTATCCAGTTTGACTGCATTTTCTATTATTCAAAATCAAAAGCTTAAAGAAATGGATTTTAAAAAATATTTTTAATTACAAAGGTCTAATTATCATAAGTAGGTTTCTATTTGTACTCAAAATCTACTCTGAATAATTACAGTTCATCTTTGAGCCATTCCATGGATTTGAAACCTACTGACCAGTAGTGCATAATGAGATTCATGTCATTTTCCATTTCTGATGTAAGTGGCAGTTATGAAACTATTCCACCACCCCCCTTCCCACCATCACTTGTTTCCGAGGGTGGTGACAAAATTGTTTATATTTTTAAAAAGCCTATATCATTTCACGTCTTCAGTAAAATTTTCTAAAACCAAATTAGAGCTACTCTAGTCATAGTGTATTTGTTCTTCTTGAGGTCCAAGAGCAAATAGCACAAAGCTTCTTGAAGTTCAGTTAGCTATAAACTCTGGGTACTACCATAACATTTGTTGAAAATGCAGTAGAACATTAAAAACCATTAGAGGAATGAGTATATCATTAAATTCCACATTTCAGGATCCTTTGTTCTATGTCAAAAAAATAAATTTGTGAGCAAAATGTGTACTTAAAAATCATGAATAATTAGTCCCATTTAAGAAGGAAAACATTAAAACCTCATAATATGTCAAGAATTAAAAATTTTATTTTTTTTCAAGTAAACTCCAGACTCACAAGTTAAAATTTGAGGCTTATAAATCATTAACAGTATTTATGTTGTTAGTATTACAATTAAAGGATGATTTGATACTGATAAAAATTTCTTTGATCAATTTTTATGAATATTTTCCATAAAATTTATTTCAGAACAGACGAACCAAAAGAAGAAATAGAACAAAAACCCAGGACTCCAGATTTTTTCAGGAAAAAACACTTCTTTCTCATTTCATCTGTGCAAACACGCATTGGAAGTGGGTGTATTTCACACTGGGTAGTGACATCCAAGAACTGAAATAAAATGTTATTTGTTTCTTCTCTTAGGGGCTGATGTTATCAACTTTGATGGCCACGTCGTGTTACCATATAGATTCAGAAACAAGAAGATGAAAACACTGAAAGACGTCATTGCCTTGAAATTTAAAACCTCTGAAAGTGAAGGGGTGATCTTGCATGGGGAAGGACAGCAAGGGGATTACATCACCCTGGAACTGAAAAAAGCCAAGCTGGTCTTCAGCTTAAACCTAGGTATGTTCTGACTTTTGGCACCATTTTATTCATTTATTAATCTTCCCATTAGTAAAATGTGAATGTTCCTTAATTCTTAAAATGGAAATTATAAAAAAGCAGTTCCCATTATCAATTCATCTTTAACCCATAGTGGTTTAATCCATATGTACTTATTCATTAAAAAAATAATTCTTATGTCCTTGTCCTTAGCAAGGTACTATATACTAGCATCTGAGAAACAGTGGTGAACCAATAGAGAAGGTCCTTAAGTTCATGAAGTTTATGACCTAGTGGAGGAGCTAGAAAATATATTATCTATTATTTTAAAACAACTAAATCAAAAGCATTGTCTTCAAATAATGATAAGTGGTGTAAAATCAATCAAATAAGCTAAAATGATAAGAGATACTGCAGAGATATGTATGCATATGTATGAAGGAACATCCTCCTGGAGAAGATACACTAGCTGAGATCTCAGTTATGGCTATAACTGCCGTGAGAATATCCGAGAGAAGAGCATTCCAGCTACCAGTCACTACTGATGAAGATCCAACATGTTCAAGGAACAGGAGGGAGGCTGGTATGGGTAGATGAAATGAAGTGAGTCAGTGGAGAAGACGGAAACTGAAAGTTGGGGATTGTTCAAATCCTGTAAGATCCTATACAGCATGGGAAAGGTTTTAGGCGGTGTTAGTCAAGAAAAAGAAGCTGTTGGTAGGCCTTAAACTACATGGCATCATGATCTTATTTTTAAAAGTTTACTGAGACTTCTGTAAAAGAAAATGCTTGCATTTGCATGAACTTCAAAGCTAGACTCCCTCATAATGCAAGTGAGATGTAGCCTGGGCTTGCAGAGGTGGCTCAGTGGAGATTCAGGGAAGTAGGTCTAGGTGGGAGATGACTTCAGTGGTAAGTTTAACAATGATATGTAACGAGGAAGAAAGAGAAGAAGCGAAGTTCCTACACATCAAAGGAACTTAAGTGCCATTTTCAGAAGTAGAGACAAGTCTATATTTTCTCTAGAGTTCTGGTAAAGGATTATTAGTTTCCTCTAATACAGGAGGTCTAAAGTGAACGTGATGCATTTTGATTTATTAGACATCAGAGTTGAGATTTCAATTAGGGAGTTGCATGTATTAATGGGAGGGAGAGGAAGTTTACATGAAGACTGAGGGGAATAGGCAGTAAGCAGGAGGAAATAGGAATGTGTGGTATCAGAGACCAGGGAAAGAAAAGAGGCAGCTATTTTGTTGAATTCACCTAAGATGACGATAGGCAGGTGAATATTGATTGGCTTAGACTACATAGAAGTTACTGTTGATTTTCTCTCCTTGGAATAGAAAGGATGGTAGTTTTATTGACATAGGTTAAGAAAAGATGAGAAATGTGGAACTGAATTTTTCAAACATAATCTAACTAGAAATCAGAGAATCAGAAATTGAGAAATAAAATATTGGCTGAAGAATGAGTTAAACTTGAAAGAGTTCTTATTTTGTCTTGGGTTTTTGTTGTTTTCAAAGCATTTTTAAATCTCTTGGTTGGCTAAAAGTTTTGGGATTTATGCAAGAATTTTTTGGAAGGCATCACGTATTCCATAAATTTTCTTCTGTTGTAAATAATAAGAGAATTCTACAAAAATATTATAACTAAAATATATTAATAGTTAAAGTTCATATGTGTCCCAGTCGAAAACTACAAAACTAAAGATAAGAACCCAAAACCAGATCCTGTCTTTTTTGACCTGCTTATCAGTCTGAGTGGTCTAGACATTTCCAAATATGGCTTGTGTTCTACAATTTAAATTTTATTACTTTGAAAGTTCGTACTATACTAAAATATGCAGTTTCAGTTAGTTTTTTTTTTGTTGGTAATACTTGATACAATGTCTATAAAGATTTACCCTTTATTATGAAACTTTCCTCACTTCAAATCTGATCTGATAGAAATAATAGCTTCTATAAGAAAAAATGAAGAAGAAAAACGCACAAAAAGCTGGATCGGTTAATTACACAAAAAATATTGAATTATTTTACATTACGTAAAATCACAATGCATGTGAAACTAGAAAAATGCAAATGTCAAATATGGACGTTTAGTGCATTTATGAGTAAGAATTTATACCACTCCTTAAGAATGCCAACAAGGCTTTACGAGAAAATGTAGACATAGGACATAAAAGGTAATGCATAGAAGAAAATGTAGAAGTATTCTATGAACATCAGATGTTCTATGGTACTGTCTATAAAATAAATGCATGATAAAATAATGACTAATTTTTGTTAAGTAAATCAATTTAAAAATATCAGTATTGATGAATATGTGACATAATTCTTTGTACTGTTCTTTGTATCAGAAAATATTTTCAATAGAACAGTTGACAGTGTCTTCAGATATCTAAAAATTGCCTGTATATGTTAATCTAATAATGTAAGGAAATAATGGGAGATGGTTATAGGATATAAGTCTAAGGACGTACTTGGTAATATTGATTACACTGTCAAAAATTGGGAAAAAAAAGCTAAGCATATAGAAGAAATATGTCGATATGAATTTAAAATATCTGTGAATAATTTTAATTCTAAAAAATTACTATAAAACATTAAATTGTCACCCATTCCCAGAGTTAGGAGTCTTTATGTTCTGTCTCCCTTTCTGATATTTCCTACCCGGGATGAGCACTGGGTTTTATTCTGTATGTTGGCAAATTGAACACCAATAAAAAATAAATGTATTATTAAAAAAATAAAAAAAATAAAAAATAAAACATTAAATTAAACTGCAGTATAAAATATTATAAGTAATATCTCAATATTTTTTATTATATATGCACACATAAGTATATATGTATATAGTTAAATATATGTATAGGAATAAAATCTGGAAGGAATTAGACTGAACTAGGTTTAGTGCTGGAAATGATTTATTAATGTAACACATATTAATTCTTCACAATACTCTCCACTTATAATTATGTACATGTATTCATGTATTATCTGGGAAAAATATCTCTAAATCATTTTTGAAACAAGTTTCAGTAGAAGATAAGGAGAAATAGGGGGCGCAGAGGGGGATAGATATCAGAAAACCAAATGTAAGTACTTTTTAAAATATGCACACACACACTCGGAGCAATTGAGTTATATCTAAGGATGTTTGCTTTTTCAAACCTTTCTTGTTTTTTTTTTTTTTTTTTAAGTGAAACACACAGAGAAGCCTTTTAAAAGCCACTGTGCCTTATATATGTGTGACATTACTGTTCTGAAACTCGTAGCTGATCCTCTGACCTCACAGAAGGATCATTGCCATTTCACTGGAAAGCAGTTTACTTAGAGTTTTATTGACTGACTGGAATTTA